>NW_024962256.1:3300574-3338907 GCF_019238085.1 Lagopus leucura
AAGGAAAAGGAAAAGGAAAAGGAAAAGGAAAAGGAAAAGGAAAAGGAAAAGGAAAAGGAAAAGGAAAAGGAAAAGGAATGCTTCAGAAGATGCATGGATCCCTGTAGTGGGAGTTTGCAAGTTAATGCTGATGGACTGGATATATGAGGTTGCCTCAGAAAACCCAGAGATTTCTTGACACAGGAACCAGCACAAGAGCTTGCGTTCTAAGATGCACAAAAGTAGAAAGCAGTGCTTTTGATGTTGTAAATAATTTTTTTTCCCTGGAAATGCTTATTAGATACATTATTTTGTTACCTAGCACTGCTGAAAAGCTATTTTATTAATCTGAAGAGAATAGCATAGATTGCATTTGATAGATGTTGGTATTTCCCTAGGGTTTTTACACAGTAACTTAGAAGATGACATTTTTATCTTCTGAATGGATGATGAGACTTATCATTCATAGGAATGCATCAAAAATGCCATTTGCCACAGTGAAGAATATAGTCTTTTGTAATTTGTGTCAGATGGACTGAAAGACTAGGTCTAAAACTGAAAGGTAATGATAATCTGTGACAATAAAGCATGAACAACAGACGTTATCAGTTGAAAAATAATACGCATAGGACTTAATTCAGAGTTTATTATCAACCTATAGTCTGTTACACAAAGACCTTGCTGCATTGAACATGCAAAATAATGTGCAAATGTATATGCATCTGAAAAATAACGTTTTCCTAACTGAAAATCTGTATGAAACAAAAGAGACTGAGAACTTTTGGAGTGGACTGATAGATAAGAATGTGGAGGATGAAACAGCCTGGCTGCTCCAATCAAAGACTCTAGGAATCCTTGACAGCAGTGGATTGAGCTTAGAAACTGAGGTTATAGCAGCCTGGGGTGAGGTGTGATAGAAGACCAAATTAGAGATTGTCTATGAAACTGGATCATGAAAGAAGTGCTTCCAACAAACACACTGAGGATGTCTCCATCAAACGCAGAGAATCTCTCCCCATGTGTGGGTTGCAAGTCTGAGGTTTTTTCTACTAGTGTTAAAAGGTGGCTCTGATCAAAGATGAGCATAAGAAGCGGCTGAAACAGCACAGAACTGGAAAACAGCAACAGAGAGTAGTGAGAAGAAACATTGGGATTTTATTCTGTAAAAATATTTAGTAAAAGTGTGGAGCTTAAATGATAGATGAGAATGAGTTTGGTTTAGAGGAAGGAGTCAGGCTCTTGCTTGACTTTTCTTCTATGATCATGAAAGCAGGAAGTCATACTACCTTTGACAAGATGAATGACTGCAGTGATATTTGGTTCAAGACTAGTTTATTTTCCTGACCCAATTTTGACTACTGTTATGGCTGTAAAGGGATAAAAGTATTTCTATGTGTATATTGCTACTATAAAGCTTATGAAGTGTCAGTGTAACCAGGAAGAAAAATACGAATTATAATTTATTATTAAGAATTTCTAATATGACAGCTCTTGGAACCTTCTATGGATGCCTTCAGCATCCTTATTAGATTTGAAAGT
Source organism: Lagopus leucura (assembly GCF_019238085.1). NCBI lineage: Eukaryota > Metazoa > Chordata > Aves > Galliformes > Phasianidae > Lagopus > Lagopus leucura. Next base: position 3,302,093 of record NW_024962256.1, read on the forward strand.
TTTTGTTTTTTTTTTCTGATTAAAGAACATGGAATTCTCCAAGACAGAATAAAGAACTGTGCAGTATAACCAAAGACAATATTTAAATAGACAAGCTGGGAAATAGAAAAAGGATTAAAGGTAAGTTTCCCTCCATTTAAATAGTTTACCTTAACTCAGGCCAGCTCATACCCAATAAAGATGATGTAAAGAACTCTTTGTACAAAGACAATGAGCTACAGAAGAAACCTTCAGTTCTGGAATTGTCAGGATTTCTTTTCAGGCTTGACAAGTAAATCACAATGTAAAGTAAGTAAAATCTGTGGTGCAACACAGGAAAGAAATGTGGTATAACACGTGAAATATCTGACATTTGATGATGCCCTATTTAAGCATGAAATGTTTTTAGATCTTGCCTTAAATTCAGGAACATTTGGGGGCCTTCAAAACCAGAGCAAATCTTTTTCTTTGCATTGTGATATTTGAAACAAAGTTTAAAACACATGCAGGCTATGAAAGCCATTAAGACAGAGCCTGAAGGGCTTTCTTCTCTGTGTGGTATTGAAGACACCCATTTTCATTAACAGTCATTAAAAGGACTTGATATTAATGATGCACTTTTCACAGTTAATTTCCTTTTCAGAAGCATAAACTATGATTCTGAGTCCTACATTTGCTTCAATTAATTTCTAATATTCTCTCCCCTGCAACCACTTTACAAAAGAATGGAATCACCAAAACAAAAAGAAAAACCCTTAAGGCTTTTCTAGCCTCATAATCAACTCCATCCCCCAAGACCTTCTTGCAAAGGAGAGTACATCCATAACAAAGATATTACACTTCCATACTCATATCTGGTATGAAACACAAACATCTGTGAGAATCAGTAGATTGCAAAAAGTTACTTGAAAGTTATGTAGCCCAAGAAAAAACAAACATGGCATGAAAATAGATTTTTTTTTGGTACTCATTCAGTTACTGGACTCTTACATTATCTCAGTTATGTCCCTCCATGGAAGTGTTTTCCCTTGGCTCTTTACAAATTCTGTCTCTCTGTCTCTATCTCTCCTAACAGAAACTCAGTTTTGAAAACTGGTGAAATTTAATTTTACTCACTGGAGAAGGAAGAGAATGATTTTTACTGCTTTCTCCTTAGCCTGTGGATCCTTTGCTTATGGGTGCTGATGGACAAGGAGATTTCTGCTGAGAAAGTTCTTCACTGTAAAACTGAGAGCCTACTCTGCACTCAGGATATTGGGCCTCTGACTCCTGTTCCATTCTCTGGACAATGCTGCAACAATAAACATAATATCTACAAAGTTCCACTACTCAACAGATCAGATCCTGTGTCATACCCATAGGCATCTGGCACAGCAGCAAGATGGTAAACACGAAGGAGTATAGTAGCAACGTGATCACTGGCATGTTTTCATAGAATCATAACGGTTAGGAAAGACAGCTAAGATCACCTAGTCCAACCATCAACCCGTCCCCACCATACAGCTTACACAGTGCCACACCTACCCTTCATACACATCTCCTAAGTACCGAAACAACAGAAAGTGCATGTGTTTTGTGAGGTTTTTTGAAAGGAGAAAATACATGGGAAATGTGTAGCAAAGTTTTTTTCCTCCCCCAGACTACTTTTTCCCACATCCTGCTCTTTTTATAGCTGTAGTCTGCTGCTCCCTCTGTTAGCTTCCTATTTTGGGATTTTGCGTAAAACCATCACAGTGCTTCATATAGCTGTACTGCATGCACGACAGCACCAAACACATTTCTTGTGCTAGTATTGCCTCTGAGACCAGAGAGACTGCAGGATACAAGATAAAGCTCTCACTGAGCAGATGAGCTCTTAATGCAGATGCTCATTATAATGATCTTGCTAAGCATTCACTGCTTGGTCAGAGCAGAGCCCAGGTCCTACATCTGGCTGGACACTGAGAGTAGAATTGAACAGAATGGCTTTGCAAACTCTTTGAAAGGGCATAAAGTGATTAGACCAATTCTTAGAGACTGTTCTTTGCTGATTGCAAATGACAATAGTGGTGTAATCATCTTTCTGTGCATGTGAAGTCTGTAACAATTTGTTCATAAACAGAAATCTTTCCTCTCCCAAGTGAGAATGCAGCATTTATTCGTGTAACCTGAGGACAATGCTGTTACTACCTGGACTTTTGCCTGTGGTCTGCAAAACAAAAATGTTTATAATTTCAGTTCAGATTAACCATTATCCAAATAATAAATCACAGATGTTACTTCTTCAGGGTTTAACCGAAACACAGAGCTGAGGTGATCTTCTGCCAGTTCCCTCATTAGTTGATAAAGTAAATGTGGCAGACTGGCAGGGGTTTTGAAGGGTTTCTACGTATTTTTTGAGAACAATTGCCTAGATACAGAAGAGAAAAAAAACCAACACAATTAAAGCTCTCCCTCACAGAAAGAGTGAAGATCAATAGCATTAGTTATCAGTGTGGTCAGAGGGAGTGACTATAAATGCCACAACCATAAAGAAACTTCTATGAGAGCCCATCAACAAAACCACAAACAAAACAAAGACCACACAAAAAGGGTTTTAGAAACTCTGCTTAATCACAGAATTGCCTGTACAGTTAAATCTAAACTACCCCAGTCTTTTTCTGGGATGGTAATTTAGCCATGAGCACATGTACCATCCCTTCGAGCACCCCTTACATTCACCATCTCTCTGCTCCTGCAGCTCTGATGCATTCAGCATTTTCACAGCAGAATACCAGTATTGGTGTACTCTTTTCATTCTCTGTAATTAATCCAATACACCCTCAGGAGAAATGAAGGAGGTTTTTAAAAATGTCTTCCAAAGAATGTCTCACTCCTGGGGACACACAGTGTTCTTGTATCTTTAAATGAATCAGCTATTTAGCAGCCAAATTGGGAAAGCAGCCAAAGAATTCCCCAGGGATCTGCTGGCAGGAAACACATCACAGCCCTGTAACACCGAAATATCAGCTCTGTGGCATTAAAGCTCTTTTATTGTAACACTTTCCGAGATTATTTGGGTAGCAAAATGTAATGGCAAACAGATTCATATGGGATCAATTGACAAAACACCCAAGCTCTCCTCTTTTTCTGCTTGCTTGGAGGTGCGTAGCTCTTTGCTAGCCAATAATGTTGACAGGAGTTTTCATCTGGGTTAAACACATGAAAGCCCCATCTCTGGAGACATCCAAGGTCAGGCTGGACTGGGCTGCAAGCACTCATTGAGCTGTAGGTGTCCCTGATCATTGCAGAGCAGTTGGACTAGAGGACGTTTAAGAATCTGTTCCTACTCAAATGATTCTCTGAATGAGAACGAGTGTCTCAACTCCTGTATGTAGAAGTCAGCAATAACCTAACAGCTGGAAAAATAACAATTGTATGACATATTTCTGCAATATCCAGGTGCTATGGATCTTGTGCAGCCCCAAGGAATATCAAGTTTCTTGATAAAGTGACATGATATTCCAAAGAGAAGAATAACCTGATAAAACAACTCGCTAAAGGGACATTACCAGAAGAATCCAACTGTTCCCATTTCTCTCTCACACAATGTCTCCATGGTACCCAAGGGGATGAACCAGGAGTAAAAGCCTACTGCCATGTGGAAATATCCAGAGCCATTTTTATAGTATGCAGCCCATTCCACATATAACATTGAATTCCAGTGTCACTAAGAAGATTGGTATTTGTTTATTGCCCACATAATCAAACAAACGCTGTGCTGGATATTTGCACATGCAAGCATTAAAGTCCATAGATATCTCTCACTGAAAAGAATAGTTAGTGAAAAAAATGTTAGAAAAAAATGTTAGAAACTGAGCCCCACATGTCCCTGATGACCTGCTCCCAGTCCAGCCTCCAGGATGATGAAGTTGCAGGAATGTTCTAACCTTGGGAGAAAGATGTCTCTGACCTGGTACAAGACGACACGCTTGCAGTAAGAACCTGAGAGACAGAAGGTTTTGCAGTGAGTAGTTACTCTGTTGACTCCATAATTTCAGTATGAAAAGTGAGCTTCCATAGACCCTTCAAAGTCAGTGTTTTAGTCTAGCAAACAGACATTCAAATATCCTGCCTGTTAACTTATACACATCACATACTGACTACAGCCTTACTCAGACTGCTGAGCCAGCTCACATGAATTTATTACACAGACAAAAGCTGCCATATGGCCTCATTACCTTATTGAAGAACAGGGACAGAGCTCTAACCCTAAACAAAGGATATTTGTGGTGTCTTTTTAAAATTCATCCAGGAGCAGAATACAAACCAATATTTTATACAAATTCAAAGCCTACTGTACACTGGTGTGTCTGTGTTTTGACTAAATTCATCAGTACACTCAGTAACTCCTTGTAATACCAAGTTTGTTTCCCCTCACATGAATAATGTAAAACAAGTTGAAAGCCTTGTAGGTCTGCAAGTGTGGCTTAACTGAAGGGTATGGGCAAAGTAACTATTAAAAATAATTGTTTTTTGTAAGTACATAACATGAAAAAATAAAATACAGTAGATGCAATAGTAAACTGCATTAGGAGGCCCAGTCCATAAATGACTATTATTTTCCATCTTTTTGTGCAAAATAATGAGAATTTGATACTTTGAGATATAGAACTTCAGTCATTTGCAGTGGAATAATTATCCCATGTTTCTGTTTTTAGAGATGCACTAAATGCAATTGCTTTTCATGAGACTTTTCTTCAGTACCATGCTCTCTTTAAATAAAACTTTGATGCAAAATACATCACCTTAACTGAGCTCTCCCTTACAAATTGACAGCAAGGGGTGAAGCTTTGTGTGTGAAGACAGTGTCCTGATCACCTGGTCTAACGCCCCTAATTACTTTCTCAAGGTTCCCAGACTCAGATCTTGATCTAGCAACCTCAGTCAATGCTTTGTCTAAAACTTGTTTTCTTTTTTTTTCTTTTTTTTTTTTTTTTTTTTTTTTTTTTTTTTTTTTTTTTTTTTTTAATTGAGAATGAAAGGGCACGTACAGTGTTCTAGTTCTGCTCTTAGCTCTAGGTATGTGCCGAAGTCTTGAGAGGCTGAATCCGCCACCTCAGAACACCACTCAATTTACAGGCAATTCACAAACAGTAAATTTATAATTCAAAACAAAACAAACAAAAAAAAAAAGGTCTCTCCAAGGGTTATTTTTCCCCCCCTTTTTGGCAATTGCAAGGAGTGCTTTGCTCTGATTAAGAGAGTGACCTTTTTACATCATTGTGGAAAGTCCCAGATCTCAATTTCTTTTAGAGCTCCTTTTTCCAATGTGGAGGCAACAGACTTCAGGCACTCTTTGTCACAGAGAACAAAACTGACCGATAGCCCGTTTTCTTTTGTTTGGTATAGCTGGTACCATAAAGTTCATTGGTTATCTTTACACAACTGCACTCTAATTTTGCCCATTAACCTCTGAAACCAACAGGTTTATGAATTACAAACTGATTTCCTTCTCTATTGCAAATTGTAAGTTAGTACTTTCAGTCTGCCATAACACATAGCTTCTCCTTTAGTTTTATTTTTCATTCAAAGGGAAACACACACTTTGCTGAATGTTTTTCTTTTTCTCCTTTACAGATTACACTGTATTCATCCATGCTTATGATTATTTTGGAAACATACAGAGAACAGAAATCTTGTTTCCCAACACAATTAGTGTATCAGCTTCCCTTCTTTGATATTAGAAATTTGCTACAGAAGTAAGCCAAACCCAAAAATGAGACACTGGAGTGTACCCAGACAAATGTTTTTCCCCTTGCTTTCCATGACCTTGGAAGCATTAGCTTCTTGTATAGAAAAAAAGCTTCACAGCACGCAGTCTGGGAAAAGAAATGAATAAAGATCTTGAGACTATATGCCTAGAATTTCCACATGTTTATGAGAAGGGAACTTCAAGTACTGAAAACACATTGTTCACGTCATGCCTTTGCAAATTTACCACTTTTGTTCGTTAAAAATAGTTCCACAAACTTTCCCATAACTGAATGTTAATAACTATACCACCTCCAGCTGTGATCTCATTAAATTGCTCAGACAGAGCAAGGTCATACTAAGTTGGTTCATGTATGTAAAGTTTCCAAGAAAGTCCATGTTGTGGAAGGGATGCAATACCAGTAATTCCATAGGAACTATTTTTGTCTCCAACTTTTCTCTTTCCTAAGCATACATGATGATTAACCTTTTTGCTACGAGGAATAATAAGCAAGAGATCTGCGAACACAAGAAAGTGCAGTGTATTCTCCATAAACATATATCTATGAAAAAGGTCATTATTCCTTCAGAACTGGAATGCAAAGACTGCAAATGATTGCCCCAATGGAAGGAAATAATATCAGAATATTATTCTAAGATTACTTCCATGGTATTAATAGGCACACAATTTAAGATTACAATTTAAATGCCAATAGAAACCATCATCATCAGATTCTAATTTGCTGAAGAAAACAGGACACTGAACTTCCCTAATTTATTCTAGCTTGAAGATCTCTCTAAAAAATTTCCATCAACCATCTAAAACAACAAAACTACCTTAATTATCATTTAGATTTGTCCAGTTTCAGCTTCCATTTATTGAATGTGCACGTTTTCCCTGCTGAATTAACAAACCTGTTATTGATAAAGCTCATCACAAGTGAAAGCCTCTCATTTCCTCTGTCATCTTAAAGGACTAACTTTTTATGAGCCAAGACAGTATTGGGTCCCTTTATGTACTCTCATAGCTCTTCACAACCTTTCTTGACCTCAGTAGCTGGAGATGCAGGTGCTGTAATCCCACATCAGTGATACCAACATCAATAGGGACAGTAATCCTATTTAAAATTCTCCTATTTTATCTCTGTACAACAAAACCCTTCCTGGCCAAAGCTTCCATGCAGCAGAACACGTTACATTCAATATTTGCTAATAAATATATTACTTAAAACTGGTAGTCATCAGGATTACATTTTCAGAGTTTTTCTACCAAATATGGAAAAAGAAAACAGGTGGTTTGATGATGAAACTCATTAGCAGCAGAATGAGTGAACAAACAGCTGTTCAGATAAAAAAAACTTTTGTGCAAATCGAACACGCAAATCAAATGTGGGAAGACAGTCTGGGTGAGGAAGAACCCTTTGCTTCATGTACACAGTGGTGGCAAAAGTGGTTTGAATCGACAAAGTACACCTGTAAGAAGTGTGTATAATTTGAGATGCATTTTGACAGAAGCTTTCCATGACTGTGGATCTCCAGAGGGAAGTCGAAGTAAGATGCTACAGAATATTTTTAATGAGCCCTGGAATAACATCACAGTCATTCTCACAGTGTATTTCATTGTCATGGAAATTGTGGAATTGCTAAAGGAGTCATTTGGGCCATGAAAAAAAATCAACTTTGGGTTCTACCATCGGGGCTGTATCTTGTCAGTGTTCTCGAAAGGGATTACTTTACTGATATGGCTAGTTCTCTTAATATCTTTGTTGAAATGATAAATAATAAAACAAAACTACACTTCCCTTTAAAACAGGAAAAATGAGCCTCTCAAGAATAGCAAAGTGACTACAAAATAACTTACGTTTGCCAAATAAGGTGGCTTTGCATAAAAATTTCCTCTTCATAACTGGCTTTAGTGAGGCATTTGATGAATTTTACCTATTTTGAAGAGTTTTTAGTGTCTTGAAATTTAATTTGCATTGCCCTTGTCAAATAGTGAGAGCTGAAGTGCTGCTCATTGAATGTAAAACCAGGCCAGTTCCTTCTTCTTAGACTTAACCAACAGCTTTCAGTAGCATGTTCATGCTCTCACAGTCCTCCTTTATTAGCACGGATATTACCTCGCTAGCCTGGAAGGAGGTTCTTTGCTTCGTAGAGTCTTTTATGTACTTCAGTTGTATCAGCTCAAACTGCATTCATACATAATGTCTCATTTGCATTTCCTTCATGACCCATCACTATGCTCAATTCCGAATCTCCTGTTCTATCCCCATGAACAGCAGCCTAATATTCTCTTTCTCCTTCTTCACTTTCTAGTACTCAGAACAAACATAATACTCTCATTCACTGGAATTTATCTTCAGACTTGATGACAAGTATTCTGACTAGATACAAGCAAGTTGCCTCTTTCACAGGAATACATTTTGCCTCCTCTCAGTCACACAAGATCAAAGGGACAAGGATCCTATGAGCTTGAGAACAAAGTCTTTTACGTAAGTAGCTCATCGTGTCCAGAAGCAGCATTTTTTTTTCTTAAAGTGTTTTTTTTTGTTGTTGTTTTGTTTTTTTTGTTTGGGGTCCACACTGCTCTGATGTATTTGAGTGGCCAAGTTATTCACATTCACCACATAAGCAGCAATTTCCACCCATTGTAGCCAATTCTGAAAGCACTCTTGCACTGTAGATGAAAACATGCTTGTTAGGATGTGCTTTTTTTTTTTTTTTTTAATTTTAAACCTAAGTGTAATGACTGGTAGGCTGGTTAGAATACGCCAGAGCCTACAAAGTGTATGTTTGCACGTGTCACATCTCCCTAGGTTCTAAAAAGAAGCTAAAGATGTCAAGGGCTCTGGCAGGTACTCTGGTAGGTTTCACTTTCTCACCTCCGCTGGGGAGGATAGCAACAAAGAGCAAGAAGACCTCCAGTAACTTAATTATTTACTTGCCTCTGTTGAATTCAAGTACTAAGCCTTAGGCATTCAACCTTGAAAACTATTAGCTAAAATCCTTGAACACTGGGAATCTGACAACACATTATCCATGCCAAGCACAGAAGACAAAGAAATGTCTGAAAGTTTTGTAGAAATGAGTAGAAAGAAAACAGATTTAAAAAAAAAGAATGGAATGGAAACATTCACTTTATTATGGCAGAAGCGTCAGGGCTTCCTAAAGGACTTGTTTTCCACCCTCAAAGAGGAGAAAAGATGGTTACCTTGTTAGCAGCATTAGTTTAATCTGCTGCAATATGTGAAAACTCCAAGAAAAATGGACAGAATAAAACATAATTGAATATCCAGAACATTAACTCAGCATCTACGTATCTCTCTCAAAAAAGGAGAAAATGTGATAAACCTAACAGTGTTCATTACCAATTGCATCAAAGAAGTAAGCGTAGGAACATACAGCCAAAAGGAATCAAAGGAATGCTTTAAACACAGATGAAACTGCTTAGAGCTGTCAGTCAAAGGGTTGACATAACCCTAGCAATGTGTGAACAGCAACACACAGATAACACATCTTTTAATTTTTGGGGTGCTATAAATTGTGAAGTTAATGACAAATATAAAAATAAACTCCATTCATTTTTCAACACTGAGGATCTTATTCCACTGAGGATCTGTAGCCTCCATCTACAAGTTAATTTTTCATTAGTCTTACACTGTCTCCTAGGCATTGCTCAGAATGTCAGAGATTGAATACTATCTCAAAGAACAAACTGCTCTTAACTACACCTTATTAAATTATACATATGCAACCACTTAAACTAGCCACTGTTCTGTTTACATTATGCCTTCCAAGAGCCACGAGAAATAAATCACACCCCCTATGTTTACAATAAATGTGTCTTGTAGGCCTCTTCATATGCCATGTCTACACACAAACCTGGAGACAACTCATTTTTACATACAAAAGTGCTTAAGCTGTCAGAGACCCCAGTATCTGCGCCTGCTCTGTAACAGCATGATTTCTTGCTCTATCTCACTCCTCAGTAAAATGCTGGACAATGCACAGCTACTTTACTAATTTGTACACATGAATCTCCTCAGAACTGATTATAAAACAATTTCAGTTATTTTTGTTTGCTTTTTTTTTTCCCCTCCCCTCAGACAAAGCCCAATGTAAACAAGGATGCTTAATGTAGATTCATTCAACAAGACACAGTGCTTTCAATTTCACGTATCACCGGAGGAAAAAAAAAAAAAGCTCCTAGCTCTATTGCTTTTGATGCACACAGTAAAACAATCATCTTACTTCTTCACAAATTACCAAGCTCTTTATCAGAAACTCACGTGGTGCTTTGGTCCTATGCAGGGAAGTATGAAATCAGATAAAGAGATAACCACTTGCTTGAGAAACACAAGTCACAGCCTACCTTGAAAGCAGTAGAAGGTGAATAAAGGCATCTATAGCTCTACTATGGTCCTGTGGCTCTGGGCAGGAGGGAAGGTTAGGGCAAGGCAGGATAAAGTTAACCTCACGGTGTTACTGTTGTGAAAGCAGTTCTGTGACACAATCAGTAAATACAGCACAACCCCTAACAGCCCTTTTCCTTTCCTGCATCAACAGGAGATAAACTTTTGGACCCCTTAGCAGTTGGGTGCTACCTGTCACTGATGGGAGTCACACAGAGATCAGATATAGCACAACAGGAAGAAAAGAGCTGCTGCAGGAGTTACAATGGCAGATGATGTACAGCAGGTGCACTGACAGCTCCAACCAGCTAAAAAGTCTGAATGCTTCACTCATCCTTGTATGCTTGAGCAGCCATCAATGATTCTCTCTCAGAGCCTAAAAGCTCTAAATCAAAGCTGGGCTCAAGCCATACCCTCGAGAAGGTATCTACATGAGAGTATAATGCCCTGCTCCCCAGCACCTAATCTACACAGGCAGCTTTCCATCTGAGAACCTCAAATACAGTTGCAATCATGACATTCGCAGCTGAAAGAACCAGCAAGGTTTCTGGATACCCTCTGTAAAGATATTGTCAACTACTTTGACATACAAGAGGTATAACATTAGCAAGAATGAGTCAAATGAAAGCACATCAGCTGCCTCTTTCAGATGTAAGGAAGAATTTTGTTTCATTTATTTTCAAATTAAATAAAATAATCAAGAGTAAGCTTTGGCAGCCATTACCTTTACAAAACATCCAGAATTGCCACTGTTCTCGAATAGCAGTGACAAATTCTGATACCATGTAAATTCTGCTTTTGAAAGCTCCTTCCCTCTCCCACAGTTAAGCTCCTTAGTCTGAAGGAAAAGCTCAGCACAGAAAGAGATGCGTTTTCTAGAAGACAGCTATTATTATTTCAGAAATATCTCCTGACTCAAACTTCATCTTTACACTGTATCTAAATCACTGGGGAAGAAAAAAAAAAAATAATAATAATAATAATAAAAAAACATTCCCCAGCAACCTCTCCAGCATACCTGTTCTGTTACCCTTTGTTGAATAAATGAACGAATAAATAAATAAATACAGCTGTTTAGTCATTGGGCTCAGCTGTAAAGATTCACAGGTCTTCTCCCTCATCTTCCCCCTGCATTTGCTAACCCCCTGCAACTTCTTTAAAGCTCTTTGGCCCTAACTTTAGTGTGTGTTTCCTATTATTATTTGCAAACCATGTTAAAGAAAACGCTATTAGAAATTTCTGATAAAGCCACACATTTCTCTTTCTTTAGGAAGAAAAATCTGATAGGAGAAAAATTTTCCAAAGAAGTTCCTGCACTAACTGCTTATTGAAGGGCAGAGGCTTTTGAAAAGCTGACCTACAAATCTCTACCTGGAGCTTAGCTGTGAATGTCAGCCCACAGATGATTGTATCCTCTAGGAGAATGTGTCTAGTAATGAGTCTAGTAATGAGATCAATGTATAACCAAGTTTTGGTAATAACTAAAGAATGGATAATCTTATGTTGTTTAAGAATTGAACTGTGCTTTCTTTTCTCCCCCTGTGATTTTAATACTGACAAAGACAAGACTGTCATTTACATTTGTGTAACAAAATGACTAAAGTGACATTCATCTATTGAATATTGCTTTCAAATCCTCTAGGCCCAGAGAAATTTGTGTTTAGGGAAACAAACTGCTCTCTCAGAAAATAGACATTTGATGTTGCTTCTGACTCTGAAGCACAAACAGAAGTCTAAGCTATGGATGAGATGAGATTTATTCTCTGCAAATGTGACATTTTCCAAATGGCATGTCTCACAAGAGGTAATTTGTGAGTTTCCAAAGAGTTTGGGGGCTGATTTTTTTTAGCATCTGCTGGTGGAATAGAAGCCAAAAAAATTGTATGACCACGGGTTATGACTTTGTAATGACTATCTCAGGTACCATTGTGAGATGGTGGTAAATAGAAGCCACAGAAAGTGTAAACTAACAGCTGAGAAAGAACCAGGACCTATCTTTTTTCCAGTAACGTTCATGTAAAAAGCCAAGCAATGCTACTAAAGTTCAGGCAGTCAAGCTGAGAAACCAGCAGAGTTCTGAATGGGGAACTGCATGGGGAACTTCAGCTGATTGGTGCTGAATGATGGAGACTTGCTATTAATCTATAAAGAGAACTTCTGTTAATAGTCTGAATAAGAGTGCCCAGGAAATGACTAAGATGATGTTGACTCTCCTTCATGCAAATGCTGCCTTCTTATAACAGAGCTCTCATTCCTCCTCCTCTGTCAAAGGGATTTGTATAAATCTGTCACTAGGCAGCTGAGACTGATTTTGTGGTTTTATCTTTCTATTTTCAATAGTCCTGAAGAATTTGCTTAGGGGAAAAAGAAAAGGAATAATTACATTATCACTGAAAACAAATATCTATTAGAAAGTAATGTTCATTAGATCTCACCAATCTGACAAAAGTGCACCACAAGAGCAGACAACAGAGTAGCATATCTCTATTGTTATATCTTTTCTTATTTTACTCTCTTTGTGTCCATAATACATATTTATGTATGTATATCTTTATGCATATATTTACAGAAACGCTTTCTGTAAGAAGACGTGTGCATACACAGTGAGACATTTAATATTGATTCCTTGGCAAAGCAGGCTAAAACATGCTCATTCTTTTCTGAAGTATTGTGAAGTAGTAACACTGACCGCTGTGTTTTCAGGATAAACAGAAGTTTGTGAGAAATAGCAATAGATTTTTCATTACAGTCTTGTCAACTGACACTGGGGAGAACATTTTGGCCAGTGAGGACCCAATAATGATACCACTTCTAGTACAAACTCCAGACATGTTTTCTGCTCTCTCCCAGACACAGGCATGTATCAGATCAAGGGAGAGTGTTTTCCCTTCATGCCATTTTTCCTGTGAAAATAAAATGTCTTGACACACACTCAGGAAGTGGTTTGGGAATGCTGCATGGTGCTGATGGGTTTTCCCAAATCCCTTGCCTGGAGACACGCCAGGAGGGGATTGCTGTTTGCTTAGATTCTCTGTGCACAGCTGAGGGCCTGCTGAAGCTGTAATATTCCTAATGAGATCATGGGCAACGTGCTTGTCTCACTCTGCAGAACATCAAAGCGAGCTGGAGAGGTTTATTGACCAGCAAAGGAGACAAGGAGACTCATGTTCTTATCAGTATTACGGCATATAAAAGGTTTCAGAACAGTCAAGTTAGAGAAAGGTCTGGATGCTCTGGAGCTTCTGTTCCATGCTTTAAAGTATTTTGTGAATGCAGATCTGAGAAAACAGGAAACTGAGGGGAAGAAGAAGCGTGGAGGTGAGGTTTAAATGTATAGGTTCAAGATCACCAGATGGTTTACAGAAAAAAGTGTGCAAAACAGAATGGATTTCAATTACATACCTATAGAGTGGGATAAGACGATAAGTACTGAAAGGAGGATCTACCTCCTTTCATTTATTTTCTGCCAAGGATTTCATAACATTCTTTTCTTTTTTTCTTTTTTCTTTTTTTCCCCTAAGTGTTCCAGTTGTCCAGATAAACAGTGTCCAAACCCATCAGCCCTTGAAAGATTTCTGTCCTTGTCCATGGCTTTTCTGAAGAGGTGTGGAATCAAATATAAGTTCCCCTCTGAACTTGTGTTCTGTGGTTTGAACTCTAACTGAACTTTACATTTCAATTTTATCTTCCTCAATAAAGATTTGCTTTCACTTTTCATCAACTTTTCTTCTGGATTTTTTTTTTCCCCATTAAAATTGATATCCTGGAAGCTTAGGAAGAATGCATGTTTACCTGCAAAATAGTGTTGTAATGTAAAAATGTTCTATTTTGACCAGTCTGAAAAAAAGACATTGACACATGCTGTGATAAAGAATAATAAGGAAAACTATTCATACCATCACATTCTAAATGAGGTAACTAAATGAAGATTTTAATGGTAGCAGTAATAGACTTCTATTGAGTTAATGGAGTGAACTGGGATCTTGCAGAGAACCATTTATGAGAGCTGGATGTCTCTCTGCTAATGTGTGCTTTACGAAGTTCATGAGTCCTCCCTTCCATGGAATTCCCGTTCTTGGTGTTACAGATAAGAGATAAGCATGCAATACTATTTCTTAGAAAACAGAGAAGACTTTATTCCAGAAGTTGACATCAGCTGGGGATTAAGTTACTTGTAAGGATTCTATGGATGCTCAATTTTGATTTCCTCAAATGTTTTTCATTCTCTTCCAGATTTGAATGATACCTGCAGTGCCTAAGCAGAGACTGCACTTATGACTGTGATGGGACATGCCACTGGCCAATATCTAAAATGTAGTTTGTGGCACACCATATATTCCTCAACTTCAGGCTCCAACACCCTGTCTGAATTTTGAAGAAGACAACTTATTTTCATATCCATAGCACCATATGTATTGATGAGTGTCTGATCATAGCAACATGGATGTCTGTATGAATGAATTTACCCAGATAAAGACATGACACCAAGAACTGCAACCATCAAAGTACTTAATTTGGCAGCTATCTGGGATGAAAGTAGCTCATAACTTTAAAATGATTTAACAGGCAAGTGCCTAAAAATTCTCCTTGTTGCTGCATCATTGAGTAATGGGACAGAGAAATACATTGCTGATAAAATATAAATGACATTCTCCACCTTCAAACTCTGCTGGAATCTCTCCTGATTGTCAAAAGGATGAATTATCTTGCTGCTCAGTCTTGGTGCAGTGCTGTATACGATGGATCTGATCCAAGCTAGAATGTGTCCTGAAAATCTCCTTAGAAAATCCCATCTAATTGATTTCCCTTCTGGGATCAAGAAATTCAAAATGGCCACACTTTGAATGGTGGTTTCCAGCACACAGATGTTGGTATTCAGCCCAAAACATGAAGACAAAATTGAAATTACCATGAATTTATTAGAGGTACCATTTTATGTGGCATACTATGACCTACCATATCTTTATTTCAAAGTAAAGGCTTGCTAACAATCTAGAGCATCCCCTGGAATTCTTTTCAGGAAGAACCATCAGCATGTTTCAGTAAACTATGCCTGCTCTCCACAAATTGTTTGAGATAGAATCACAGAGTTATTTGAGTTGGAAGAGACCTTTAAAGGCCATTTGATCCAGTCACCCTGCAATGAACATGGTCACCTACAGCTCAAACAGGTTGCTCAGTGCCCTGTCCTGCCTAATCTTAGATGCTTCCAGAGATGGGGATCTGCCACATTACTAGGCAACCTGTACGAGTACTTCACTACCCTTACTGTAAAGTACTTTTTTCCTCATATCCAGGTTAAACCTCCTGTCTTTTAGTTCGAAGCCATTTTCCTTTTTCCTATCACAACAGATTCTGCTGAAGAGTCTATCACCTTCTTTTTTACAGCCCCCCCTTTAAACACTGAAAGGCTTCTCTCAGGTCTCCCTGAGCCTTCTCTTCTTCAGGCTGAACAGCCCCAGCTCCCTCAGTCTGTCCTTGTAGGCTGTTCCATCCCTTGAGTCACTTTTGCTTGCTTCTGACCTTCAGAAAAGATGAGATTCTGTCAGTAGCATGGTGGGCTCCTACTGCCTGTTAACCCTCATGTAATTTTTTAGGTCTTTTTTAGCCAGATTTTCCTTGAACCATAGGCTGATGTATCCCACCTCATTGGAAAGAACATTGCACGAAGCATGTAGTGGCTGAAGAAGGGTGAAGAGCAGCAGTGTGTCAGCGTGGTGCTGGCTATAATTATACATCTGAGCACTGTTAGAATGTGAGGGGTGAGTTAATGTTTCAGCAACAGTGCATGAATCACCACCAGCACACGCTGGCTTCTTAGAGAACTGTGGGCTGCACTGAGATAGTATTGATTTGTCTGTGTTAATGCAGAAGACTGTTGGATTTGGTGTTTGCTATGCCTTCTGTGAGGGCTAGAAGTTGCTTCTTGTCATCATATGAACAACGACTACAAAAACAATGAGGTCCCAGGGAGTCTGCTGCCAGCCTGAGGGAGTATCGCTGGACTCCTTTGCTTTGTTTTGTAATTAATTTTGAGTGTGCTCTGCAGAATTAATTTTAACTGGCTGAAATACAGCCCAGAAGAACAGCCAGTGGTCTGGAAGACAGAAGTGCCAGAGTTTTTTATTTCTGTCTGCCAACATATGTAAATATGAATGTACATGCAGATCTTACAAACATATGTTTCTCATATTCTTAAGGATTCTTATGGCTAGCCTGCAAATAGCTAGAAAAAGTATTACTCTCTGCACATCGTTTTCCCTGTAGGGGAAAAATGGGGGACAGAAGTGTGATCTTCTTTGGGTCATAAAGCAAGTTCAAGCCTTGGGCTGGTCCTAAGCTGCATTGCCTCAGCCATCAAGTCCCTGGGAGAACATAGTTTCCTGAAAAACATCATATTTTATGATTAAAAGTTCTCTTCTAATGACCAATACCTTCTGTAAAAACACACGTCATCCCAAAATGTCAAAATTTTAAAGAAATAAAAATCTCTAGATTAGTTGCTATGAAGAATGATTTTTTATTAGTCTGACTTCTCTAATTAAAAGTTACTGGGGCTTTATCAGAGCAGTACTAAAGTGTTTACTAGGGACACTGAATAAAACACAGCCTTCTGCTAATGGTGAATATCTCCCATTATGAGTGCTAGTGTCAATGTCTCCCCATAGTACTCTGTTATCCATGGATTTACTACTGATTGCAGGCATTGTTCCTGAGAGTTCAAAAGATAAAGGGATCTTTTATTTATTATTATTTTTTTATTATAGCTGAAGGAAATATGTATGGCACAGAGCTATCACAGGTAAATACATTAGTTCTCCATAACAAGGGGAGAAATCTGTGGTGTGTTTGGGAGCTCTCATGATCCCAGCCCATATTTATTAATACTGGCTGGAATGCAAATCAGAAATGTTGCCTCTTAAAAAGCTCAAAACAGAAATTGTAATAAAAAGAACAGCAAACAAATCAAAACCTCACACGATCCTTTCCGATCTGCATCGAGCTCTCTGTAGAAGCTTTGCCAGAACAATTTCCCTACAAATCTGCTTCTGTGGTGTTAGCTTATTTTCCAGGAGACAAAAGTGTGATGACTTCACATCTGTTAGGCCATTATTTTTTCATGTGTGGGGGTAACATTGCCGTTTGCTGATGCACCGTAATGATGCATAATGGCTTGGTGATGCAAGTGGGCTGGCACTGCTCTCTGCCACCGGGAGTCTGCAGCTGTGGCTCTGTTGGATGGGAGATATGCAGCTTTTTCTCTTCAGGTTTCAGCATGAATAGTGGTGGGATAATTTTAAGTGCAAGCAGGGTGTAGAGATGTCATTCTCTTCTTGTGGGGCAGTGAAGAAGATTTGAGAGCATGAAGGGCATATAGGAACTCGCTAATGTTGGCTGAAACTATCAACCAACCAAATAAGACGTGTGCTTCAAAACAAAGACTGATGTGAATTCTCAAAATACTCCATTTCTAGTCCTGTATGTGGAAGAGAAATGGCCGAGCTTGATCTTGGTATGAGAAAGGAAAGACTTAAGAATTATTTTTAACTGTTAGTAGTTCAGTGCTGCATATAAATTCAAAAGAGGGAAACAACATATTGAATAATAAACCTATTAGTCTTCTTTTTGGAAGATTATGGGGGACCAAGATCATCTCACTTCTAGTCTTCCGCTAGGTTCCTTAATTTCCCTCAAATTTTGCACCACATGCTTTACGTTACTGGGCTAAGAGCGAGCTGATCTACAAATTTCTCTTATGTGATTCCTACATCTTCTAAAATATAGCTCTATCTTTCCTCTAACCTATGAAAATGAAACTGCGTACTGTCCTATGTGAGCCTATGTGAGCCATTTATATCAGTGCCTATATCTCTGAATTGCTGTTGCAGCTGCTGATATTACAGATATCTTAATGCTGTATGTATTAGTCAATACCTTCAATCATCATATAATCTATGTTACAATCATGGTTGCTTTACTTCTGGGGCCAATTCCTCTCCTTCCATGCCACCCTCAGTGGCTCTAATGGCTGCTGAATAGAGAATACTGTCTCCTTTTTCAGGAGATGAGGTTTCCAAGGCCCTGATGGGTGACAGGTCCTTCCAGACTCATTGGCTCCTTGTTGCTTCCCTGCCTGTTTCTGGGTGGAGCTAATCTGGTGCAGCTCTTCTTGCCACGACATTGCAGGCACAGAACTCACAGCTCTGCTTTTGTTTGTCCATTTACAGAGCTGCACGTCAGCATTCAGTTCTCATCCCAGAGCATTCTGATGCCAGTGGTTTAACAGAAATGACATTTGTGACTGTAGTATCCAGTAGCACCTCTTTAGTACAACTTATGAGCTCTTCTATTTAAAAGTTACTGCATCTGTTTCCTCCTCTGCTCCTACATGAATAGCCTTTATGAACATAATCTCATCCCAAATAAGATTTATTAAAAAGAAAAAGGAAATTGAAAAGAAGAAAGAATATGTTTATTTAACATTTAACATAAATTGATTTACATTCCTAATAATCTGAGTAGATAAAACATTTCAGCTGTGTGATAAAAGAGAAAAAGAAATACAAATAATTCACCTTCCATGAAAATCAATCTGCTGTTTATTTAAATCCTCACTTATCATGAACTATCTCATGAACTGGTAGCATGTGCTACCAGTTTCCCTGGAGAAAACTGTGAGAAATACAGATCAGAGGGAGAGTTCATCACCTGCTCTGACAGGTGGCTCATCAGGTCGTTATCTTACCCATCATTAACAGGTGCTTTTCCAATTACCTCTTTCACAGATTGTCTTGCTCAGGTTGTAACACCTCAGCAGAGCAAATGCTATCTGGACGTCAGCTTTATCACATCTTCTTGTACATCAATTTTCCCTTTGAGTCAATTCTTCCTGCACTAAAAATATGAACTATGGGCAGATCCCTGGACTCAGCTTATCATTTGTCTGAGCTCTGAGTCTTCTAATAAGGTTTTGATTGTGTTTACAGGAGGCAGGTCAGAATTGGAAACCCTGAGCTGACTGCATCAAACTTTCTGCTATTTAAAATCTGGAATCAATCTGAGGTATGAAGTACCTCTGCCATCAAGAAATAACATGTAAAATGCAATTATTCTTTGTCACTCTAGCAGAATGTAACTTGTTCTTAGTAGTCCAAAAATGCAAGAAATATAGAAAAAAGTCTATAAGCAGACACATAACCAGGGTAAGATAATGGCACGACAATCTGAGCTGTATGGGATGTGTGTGACTAAGAGTGTGAAGGCAGTGGATGGCTAAAATGAAGACACTTGACTTAATGGTGCTACCTTGTTCTAGCCTGCCACAAAATAATAAGGTAATTAGGTGAGGCTGTGTCTGAGTAATAAGTAGATTGTCATTGTGGGCTATAGGAAAGAAGGTTTGTCTCACCACTTCTCAGAAAATTGAGTTCTTACGTGGGGCTGAGCTGTACAATGCTGGGTCCCCCTGAAAGCTGGACAGGAGGAGAAGGGTCTGTACCGAGACCTCTGAGATGAGCTGTTGGAATGATGCTGGTGCTGTGCGGGGCTCAGCCTTATCATCACAAATGTGCAACCAGACCAGCCTTGCACAGAGGCTCATGGAGAAACCCACATCAAATATTCCTTAATGTCCATGAGAGATGTTGCAGTCCTGATCCCAGCTTGATGAGCCATATAGGTGTGACGTCTACGTAGGCAACAGTAGCATTTCTTTTCTTTTGGCTACTGTGATGAATACCATTCCCACAAATTGCTCCAGCAAATGTCTTTGACATGGGAAGGGTTTTAAGCTGAAAATAAAGCACTCTGGTCATCCTTCTCTCTGTTTTCCTAAAGGATCAGAGGGACCAGAGCTTTCTGTGGATCTTTTAATGCAGTTCTATTGCCTTTACCAAAGCTAGATTTGGCATCTATTATTATGAAGAAAGCTGTACAGCTTGCACAGTATTTTAGATTTTCAAAGTAGTCTAGGGGATTTCAGACACATATCTTCCATTTGCTTTAATATACCCTCACTCTAATGAAAGATACATGCCTGAATCCCCCCAGCTGCTTTGGAAGCCTTAGTGATAGAGTCTGTACAGGGTCTGATTTAAAGATCCCTGAGATCAGGTCTCCACACTGACGTCAATGGGCTTTGGACAGTCCCAGTGTGAAGGAGTTTTCATTATTGGATGTATCTGTAAAAGGCTGAATCTAAGCCAGTTCATATTGTTACATTCTTAATTTCAGGAAGACCTTGCTTGTCACCACTAATGGCCACTGTCACAGAGCAATAGAGCAGTACCATTTTCCAGGTGACAAACGATTAAACAGCTGCAGACACAGTGAAGTGCTTAATGCAGTCATTGTTAGAAATGGATCAGGGCTGGGGTTAATGTTGCCTGAGGGATATTCATTGTGATTACAAGGGTCACACAGGATGCCCAGAAACAAGGGAAAGATTTTGAAATGGTAGCATAAAATGAAAGTAAAGGCCAGAAACATGTTTCACACTCTCTTTGTATCATGCTTGGCTGTTTTTCTGTTTCTCTTCATCTTTTTTTTCTGAAACATCCAAGATAAATTTCAACTGGAAAGAGAGGGATAGGAGGTACTGGTGTTCTCTGTGATGCAGATAAGCCTTTCTGGGACCTGTTTGCTTTCTCTTTCAAGCATTTAAGGTTAAGCTATGTGTCGGGAAAGATTTTTCTCCTACATCAGAGCAGCAGGGACTGTTTTCATTTGAAAGTAGGAAGGAGGCAAAATGAAGAAGTTTACGGTAAACACAGATTGTGTGTTCTCTGTAGTCCTCTCTCTTAGGTCCCTCAAAGATTTCCTTTCTTTTTCTGGGGCCACAGGGCACTGGCAATGCTGCCTGTCTCTTCTGTGGGCAGGAGCACATAGCTTTGATTTCTGTGAGCATCCAAACTTTTTTATAAGCTCAAGAACGTTCCTGCACCTCAGAGAAAGTAGATCTGGTTACATTGAATTCCCTGCCAGCCCTTAGAGAAGGCCAAGATTACTAGAGATAACAGCTGTGTACTGTCAGAAGCAGAGCTAATACCTCCAACATTATCTTTAAATTTTAAGTTGTCTTTTTTCCCCCATGAATTTTCCCGTTCTGTCCCATACGCCACACTCATCTAATGGAAATAACTGCAAGTGAGACTGGGGCATCATTATCTATAGGCTGAGGCCACAGACATGTGAATTTGAACAACTACGGTCCAATAGTTTTGGATCTTTTCTCATCTTTGGAAATATGTTCTATCAGCAGGAAATTCCAGGAATTGTGTTATGCCAGTGTGCACAATACAGAACAAGAACATATAAATTTGGAAAGATGATATTTTGAACAATTCTTATGTTTTCAGGTGTTCCAGAGACTCAAATCAAGAACCTGTATCTCCTTGCACCTCCTTGACCTGTAAGCATCCCTTCCAACTCGAACAATTCCATGATTCTATGATTTGATGTTATGTTCCTTAGCTTGATTTATTAAAAGGAATATGAATCATGGAAACAGCACAAAATAAATAAATGAATCTATCTGAAACTGGTGTTGTTCCTTTTCTAAAACGAATGCAAAGTCCATTCAAACAAGCAGTTCATTTCTCAGCAATGTGGTATCACTTACGGTGCATCATTTGTGGTCACAGCATAAAAGGAGTTTTCCACAAAGCTGAGAAACAATGTGCAGCTCAGGAGAAATATCCCATCTTGTGCTGCTTGGTTCTGTATGCTTGTATTTCTAATGATTCACAGGCAGATATTTTGGATCTGTGTGTCTGTCTACGTACACATACGTATGCGCTTACATCTACACTTACAGACATCTCCCCCACACTCTTATTTTGGAATATGATTCCAATGTGTGACTGCAGAAAAGCCCTCACATTTCATATAAAGCAGTGGTAATCTGTTAGAGAATGGTGCCATAGATTGTTATGACAGGTTAGTCAGAAAACTGACACGTTAGAGAGAAGTAACGCATCCATCTGAAAATGCTGAAGAACTGACAAAATGTAGTTACACATACAGTTTAGAAGGATACAGGCATATGAGAGCCCACTATAAAGCTGCTGTCTGCATTACAGTTTCTCCATATATCTGCACTATGGTTATGTAGCAGTCTCTCGTATATTCTCTGGACTAGCTGTAACTTGATAAAAACTGTTTCTGTTCTGTTGGATTTAACAGGGTTATCCAAATTCATAGCAGCTGGTTATTTGTTGTGCTGAATGTACAAACTATCACCAAAGCCCATCTCGTTTCTGAGGGACTTACTTATTTTATCATTTGAACTCTCTTAAAAATCTCAGGGAAGGTGTCAGATTCCCTGATTTTTCTGAGCTGCCTTTAGTAAGTAATTTAGTAAGTAAGATATTTACATGTACATCTGCGCAATGTAATTTGGACCGTAGCTGTGATGCCATAGCATCAAAAATTTGACTCTATCTGAATATGCTGATTTAGATGGCTCAGAAAATTGCTCATAATCTATATGTGTTTTGTCCGTAGACTGAAAAACCTGCTGTTAGTAATCAAAGGCAATTGCTACCCATGTTTCATGCTGATAGCTGTTTTTTAGGTTTGGGGCTTTGTCCATAGACCTACATACATCTCTGAAATCTGTTTCCTTCATTTTTCATGTAGCTTCACCAGAGTAGATTTGCAACTTTGGGGTTAGAAGACAGTGTCACTGCCTTTCTCACCATATTTGTCTCCTAGGAAAAAAATAAAAATAAAAATGTGGCTGCTTGGTCTAAACTGACACACAGAAAGAAAGCAATAACATGGATATCTACTGCAGGGGAAAGAAAATACCCACTCATCAATGCTCCTTCATATTACTTTTGCTGGGTTTAATTTCAGACTATCTGATTTTTATCCCAAGTCAAATATCTCATTTCAGCTGAAGTTTGGATGGTATTAACAGAAAGAATAGCCAGAATCTAACATTTATAGACACAGACTCATAGCCTTTCTTTCTCATCCTTGTTTTTATTTTTGTTAATACTGCTCCCATTTTTGGAGAAGCAGAGCCCTTCCTCAAACAGTGCTGCAGAGAACAACTGCTTGGGACTGAGTCACGTGTCAGCGTCTGTGCCAAGTTCCTGGTAGGACAGGGAGCACTTGAGCCATCCCATTGCTAATCAAACAATCTGGCAACATCCTGCCAATCCTGTCTTTGTCATCTGCTGCTCCCTCTGCATGCACATTCGATTAGCTCGACATCAGTCTTCCTGCTGCACACCAAGTTTCTTTTTCCTTGCTACCAGCCAAAGGAGGCAGGGATGGACTGGTTTAAAAATCTTGGCTCATCTTAGCTGGCTTATGACAAGTATATTCTCAAATTAGTCCTGCAAGTCAGTTTTTCCTAGCTAGAAATTATTTTTTTACAATAGGCTGTGACATATTTTATTTTATTTTATATCTTTCCAGCCTGTTGGTCTGATTTTTTTGTCCCAGGCTCATTTTCCCAGCCACAGTCTTAGGTTTAGATTCTGAAAAGTGGGGAGAGTTTCCCTTTGAAAACGTAGAGCAGAAAAGCAGATAAACCTATCTTGCTGCTTTCAGACCACAGTCACCTGTGTCCTTAAGCTTATATCTAAGTACTGGTAATGCATGGTAATGCAAATGAGACCCAAGACTGCAAACAGAAGTATATCAGTTTTCCTGAATACAGAGTGTTGTTGTGTCCTCCTCTGTACATGATGTCTCCCAGAGGTTTGGCTGACTCCTCACCTCCTTGCTCTAGGGTTGTTGTTTCCTTCTTGCATCTCCTCCTTGCCAAAAACAAAAAGAGCAGGAAGAGGGTTACAAAAGCAGAAATCCCCTTGGACAATTCAAATCAAGGATGAAGAACTGCTGCTCATAAAACACAGCTAGAGTTGCTCCCACATGCCAGGAAAGGTCAGTGAGAGTGAATGCCTGCGGAGAGTTTGTCCATAGGGGTAGATAATTTTCAGTGACAGAAGATTTCCCAGGAGTACACAGCAAAAGGAAAAGGGCTTTGAAAACAAGCAGCTCGTTTTCTCCTGGGCTAAGGCCACCCTGTAAAGTTTTGAGAGCACAAACAGGGCTAAAAATAAATATAAAGCTCTTTATTACATTACATTAGAAGCAGGCCACACAGGTACTTAATCTCATGAGGCTGGACATCAGGCATCCAAATATCCGTATAGAGGTGAACAGACATCAGATCAAACCTCTGCAGCTGTATGTTTACAATCTAAAAAATGATTAGTTTTCAAAACATAAGAATGGGCTGAATCTTAGAAGTTAAGCCTTCACAGTAAATAAGTGGATTATGTATTCTTAGGGATTATGGAGTTAGGCTGCTTTTCCTACTCCCGATGCTACCTCAGGTAATGTAATATGAAGTGACTCAGCTCATATCAGTGTGTACCAATTATTTGCACCAGAGTGAATATGAGTGAAGCCCTTTGAAATTCATATTAGCAGAGATTCTGCTATCATTTACTAGGAATAGAATTTCCTTCCTGATCAGCTCTGTGCTGCACTGGCTGTCATCATCATCACCACAATGAAGTGCTGATGGTGAAGAGCTGATGGTGACAGACGAGAGTGAAGTTCTCAAGAGTCAAACACTGATTTGTAACCAAAAATCCTATTTGTGGAGTGGTTTGTCCACATCTTCCTTTGAGCACCTGCTTCTTGTTGGTTATCCACAAACTGTGCATCCGTTCTACATGGGTTGTAGCTAACCCTACTGTGGTAAGCATGTCTCTGGCGCAGGCACTGATTCCACGCTACAGCTCCTTGGACAGCAGGTCAGTTAGTGACTCCCCACCTTAATTCCCTTGCTACAGTTGCTCTGTAATTGCTCTTTAAATTGGATCATTTCATACAGCTGTCATTACAGAGATGTGCAGCCCATGGAACTGTGACTGGCACATGGCACAGAAAGGGACGAAGAGCTTTTGAAGCAGGAAAGCTTTCAGGCAGGGAGCAGTTCCAGGGAAGTCACTGGTGTGCAATGGCCAAAAAAGGACAAAAAAAAAAAGGATGTCTCACTTTAACTACGTCTGCAAAAGCAGAAGAAACTTCTGTAAGGCTGTTTAATGATATAGTCCTTCACACTTATGATATACTGCATTTCAGTTATGAGCCATTTTACAGCCTTCAAAGACCTCTACACCCAAAATACCTTTTAGAGTTCAACACGAATCAGGATCATTCTCAGGCAAAATAGAAAAAAAACCCAATCACTGTGGCTAAACAACAATGTGCTCCAAGCTGGAAATCTGCTAAGCCACAGATACTGTGATATCTGTGATATTTTTATCTAGAGACTTTACCGTGATCTAAAGAAGCAGTTTTTAGTTTGCATGAAAATAGTTAGGCGGTTGGCTTCATAATTAATTTCTGTGTAAGACATTGTGCTTATTATCTCTGCAGATACACTGTACAACCTCTTAACAGTATAGTTGATTTCGAAGCATTGAAGTCCTTTCAGGTATTATAATATGGCAACATGTTCCTGACTCCCAGTGAATCTGGATCTATGACTGTGTTCTCCTGGACTGGGACAACTCTTCTTATTTTTTCATTATTCCTGCAAGCAGAAATTGCAAATATCTTCTGTAAAGGATGAATGTTACACAAAGGATGCTGGCAGAGGACTGGGCATGAAATCTGTTCTTAAACTGGGAGTCAGTTTAGTTGGCTAACTCTTGTCTCAGGACAAGTTATCTGCTTGTCTGAGCTCACCTGAGCAATCTCATAGCAAGACTGAACCTTGAGTTAGACTTTGGCTCCTTTCTGTATTGAATTTCCTTGCAAATGATAAAGTGCATTTGCATTATAAAGAAAATATGCTGCCTTGTTTTCTTTGCCTACAGTGTGCTATTTCCCTGGCAAATGACAATGCACTGATACATTAAACAGCCTTATAAATTCATTTTTGATAGCTTAAATTTGTTGTAATTTGGTACATTAAGCAATTCTCCATGTAGCATTGTACTAAAAGAAAA
Organism: Lagopus leucura; assembly: GCF_019238085.1. NCBI lineage: Eukaryota > Metazoa > Chordata > Aves > Galliformes > Phasianidae > Lagopus > Lagopus leucura. The sequence continues at coordinate 3,328,179 of NW_024962256.1, forward strand.
GGCATTAAAAAGCTATCAAAATTGCTGATACAACATTTATTATCTGAAAATAATGACCATCACTGAAAACTGATTTTTGGATTTGAGCAAACTAATCTTATGACTATCAATGAAGGCTACATTTTCTGAGGACCTACGACTTGTTATATAGAATTTTATGACTTGTTATATAGAAGTAAATTCATCTTTGAATTTCAAACTTACAATGCAGGGTGAACTTGAGATGTAGTAGTCAAACATCCCCCCTACACAGGATGTTGTTTCTATGGAAGACTAAAATAAAGAAAATACAACGTAATATTTTCCCAGTCTGGGGAAGACTGCTTTCTCAACCATCAGTTGCTTCAAGTTTGCTTATTTGTGGAGTTAGTGATGACCATAGCTCCCAAGGGATGTTTCTACAATGCATTTGTCCAGTTCCTTTTTGAAGCCATAAACTTCAACTGCACACTAAACACACATCCTGCAGCAAGGATGTCCAGAACTCTTCACTGTGTGAAGTATATACTTTCCTTTGTTTTAAACCTGCCTCTGTTATGAAACTATGTCTCCTACTTGTTTTTTTTTTTTGCCAGAAGCAAGACATTTCCACACCACACAAGATTTAGCAGACTTCCATCATACAACACCTCCCTCTTCCTCCCCTGATTCATCTCTTTTTCCAGACCTGTCATCAAAGCTACATTCTTCTTCTTCATGTGTATGCTATTCTGTACCTCCATAAAAATGTTGAAATCCCATGAAATTACCCAGGTCAGGGTGAATTCAGTGATAACCAAGACACCAATGACTTGCCCAGTACTCCAGAGTCCATAGGTTAAGGAACAAGGAGAGCTTACCAGCTCCTCCTGTCACAGAGCCCGGATGAGCCTTCCTGCTCATAACAGGGCTTTTCTTTCCCAGAGCTGGAGCTACCCTTGCCTGCTAACATTTCACCTTTTGCTGGCTGCCACTTTACATGCAAGTTTGCCTTTGAGTTTTTCACCTTCTTGAAATGTTTATTCTCTTGACTCCTCCCTAGCAGATAGCAGATCTAGCATCAGGGAGCAAACACTCCTCAGTCTCTGAGCCAAAGCTTGGGCTGATAAGAGGATTCAACTCTGAATCTCTACAGTATAAAACAAAAACGTGAAATTGAAGTGTAAAAGTGAGAGGCTATGCCTCGCAGCTGTGTGCTCAACACTTCAATACCAGCAACTGCAATGCAGCCTGCTGTGGAGCAGGGAGAGAGTCCTGCTCAGCACCCCTCTGAACCAGAGCAGGTGGGATGAAAAGGCAATTTAGAAACGAGACAAACCCTCATCATGGGGAACGATGAGATGCTGCAGTGCTTTTTATAGCAGCTGAAAAGAGAATTTTAAACCTTGCTGAGCCTGCGTGCGTCTCAGGGAGCGAACATTTAATCTGTGTGATATTTGACATTGCTTTATGTAAACATGTGAAGGATCAGTCAGATGCTTTTGAGGCTGGAACTCAAAATTCCAGGGAGTTTGGGCCAGGTGTTCATCCCTGCTAGCTACTGTCTGTTAGTGCACAGGCAGCAGAAATTCACCTTTTTACTCTCCCAGCAAGTACATAACCAACAGCAAGAAACTTTCAACTTTTTACACTTGCCCTGAAAAAGTAGGAGCAGAGCAGAACAGGCTCCTGTCTGGATATTACAGAAAGCCACAATAAACTTTCAGATGCATTTTTTATGGTTTGAGCATCACAAGAAAGCTCTTTTCTGTAAATCCCATCTCTGTATATGGATAATTCTGTCTCTGGTGTTCATTCTTACTTTACATATTTTTATAAGAGATGGTCTCTAGATGTACAAATTTCATCTGTGACTCAAAGCAAGTATTGTATAAACACTGTAGATTAAACAGCACTGATTTAATTGGAAAGCAGCTTAGGTCTTACTGAGCAGCTGTAGAACTGAAAATCTGTCCAGAAGCACACAGATGGATCTAACTGTCTCAAGACAGCACCTAGATTGCAGCTATAGTGTGGATCATGACATGAAGACAGTAAATGCATTGCATTCATCGTTTGATTGGGAAGAGACTTGGTTCAATGTCTTATGAACAACAGGAAGAAAAAAGCTGCAACAAACATCCTGCAGAGAAAGAACATTTTCCCAAAGAGATTTTGGAAGAAAAATGTCCCCTTTCAAGCTTACCTTATATAAAGTAGTATTTTTGCCTTAGGAAAATAAAGGATAAAGTGAAAGGTTTCCTACTTTCTTTAATTGTAGAACAGTTCCTTAATAAAGCTTAAAAATAGTCAGAAAATGAATGACAATTTACTTTCTTTTTGAAGGTAGTGTCTTCATTTGTAACACCAAAGGAGAGAGTGGTGCTTCAGATGTGAAAAGTAGCACTTGAAAGTGAAGATGCTACTCAGTTATTGTGTGATACAGGCTTTATAAAGACTTTAATGTGGAAAAATAATGAAAAAAATGACATTTTGAAAACAAGAATATCAAAATAGTAACATCTGGAGTGAGAAAGCAACATCCCTTTTGTAGGAACACCATTTTCAACAAGGGATTACTATACCTCCAGCAGATATAATGCTAGTAACAATACGTTGGATATTTGGCATACTTAGTCATATTTTAGGTTTTTTTTTTTTACTTGGAATATTTTGTCAGAAGTGAACCTAGTTACTTTACATTATGAATGTGATCACTGCTGATCATTAAAGAAGTTCTGCCTGAAAAAATTGCACTAAGTGTAGACTTAGATTCTCTATTTTTACATGAATCAGCATTAAAGAAACACGAAGGCAAACCTGTTCAAAGATCCAGTCCAAAGCCCATTAAAAATCAATAAAATCTTTGCAATGAGCTTCTAGTTTGGGTTAACTCCCCACTGACTGTAAATTAAGTTCATCTGTCAGGCAGCAATAATGCAGTGATGTAATTAACTGGCTTAGAATACAATCACTCCAACTTTCATTAAAAGTGATGAGTTTCTTTCAATTACCTTGCCAAGATGCATTTTGTTGCTGTTTGCTTGTTTGGTGCTGAAGGAAAAAAAAAACACAACTATTTGGTTAATTACCCTCTGGACTGGTGATTGTTGCTATAATGCAGTCTGACTGCCAGGGTCAGGTTTGCAAACGCAGTGACAAATAGGGACATTTGTGGAGGGGGGGGGAATCACAGCCATTTTCATAGCAGAGCCAGGAGGATGCACATCTCACCCAGAAGTTAATGAGAACTCAGTGCAGCATTGATTCTGCCTCAGCAGCTGTGTGGATAGTGAATGAGTGTTGCAATAAACGACGACACACATTTCCAAACAGTGACAGACAGGTAAGGTGAAAATGCAGACCTTGGAGCATCTTAGAGTCTGGGTAAACCATTTCTTGTGGTCTCTTTGTTCTGAAAAATCCCCTGAAAGACACACTGCTGCCTTGTACTTCAGGATTTCACTGGACTTAGGAAATTTGATAGTTCTCAAACTGTGCCTTCTCTGGGGGCAAGAGCTAGGACTGAGTGGCAATCACCTCCTCTGCTGCGGCACATCCTTTCTCAGCAGACTATCAGGCCGCCTTCAAGTGAGCCTTCCACTCTTCCTTGCCTAAATCTCGTGTCTGAGCAGGATCACAGAGAGATGGAGGGGCTTTCTCTTCTCTTAACTCTGCAATACTTCTCACCCCTGCATCTTCATGGAAGCTGCAGAGAGGAGCTGCACCAAACTGCAGTAGGGAAGAGAAGAGCATTAAATAAAAATAAGACCAAACCGAGCAGAGCTATGAGGAACTTGGCAGAACAGATTCCCATGGGTTCACATGAGCATCTTCAGCTGCGATTCACTGAACACCCGCCAACAGCACAGCAGCCACAGGAGCTGCTTCAGCCTGGGCAGCAGGAGGACACACCAACTGCAGTACGAATTTTCCCTGCATTTGCTCCCCACCACAGCTGTACGCACGTTAAGGTTTACATCCCTCTCTCCTTTCATTCCCCTTTCAATCTCTTTTTTGAAAGAGTTGGAAAGCTGACAAAACTTGAAAAGAAAATCCCGTTTTCAGTTGCAGGCATGGCTATGGGGAGAGTAAGAGTCTGTTTTCAGCTGGACGGCTTTTGACCTAGCAAACTAACCACAGCTATTTCTTTATTCTTTGGAAGTCTGAGGCAGAGGACGTTTGAAAGCATGAGGGTCACAGAGGAGAGTCACAGCACAGTGTCAGCACTGTGATACCAGCAGTTGGAAAAAGCTCTGGATGCACCTTTAAGCACAGGCTTCAAGCTAAATAAATCATGGTCTGGTAATGGACAGATGAGGTAGGGGAAGCATTTTGTTTGAGTTGACCTGGTAGAATCTGGAGAAATGGAGCAAAGAAAAAAAAGGATATGTATATACATTTTTAATCCGGGTGAATTTATTCTGTTTTCACATTATTTAACAGCTGTTTTAATATTAAAATCTACTTTAATTTTAATGAGGTAAAAATGCCATTTAGAAGGCAAAGAAAGCAGAATGGTTGCAGTTTGAGAACACTGACATAAGAATTGGCTGTGTCTTTTCTGGTTGTCCCTTCTCACCCCTTATCCACCTGCTAAAAGTCCATGTGACACAATAGCCAGCTTGTCAGTTCTTTTGGAAATCCATTTTTAGGTGAATTTTGTATTCATCTGAAAGGACTCGCTGAGATCCCCTGAAACATTATTTGATGCATGGCTTCTGATTTGTCTGTCTTAAACAGGAAGGTCTTTATGTTGTAAATAAGTTCTCCAGTGCAAAACCAGCCCCTAAACCTTCCTTCAGAGGCACGAAGTAGTCTCCTTTTCTTGGCAAGATACACTCTGGCTGGCACCTGCAGACTGCTGAGCTGTCTAGCACAGCTCTTCCAACAGAAAAGGAGCAGACTTGGAGCATCCATCCATTTCTGCAGGTGTGGAGGAGCAGAGAGCGTACCAGTGTGTATCAGGAGAAAAGTAGAGGCAGTTTTTCTCCTAAAAAGTCAAAAAGCCTTTGGAGCTTTCACTTTTCAGCCTCAGCCTTCTGCTTGCAAGCATCTTCACTTGCAAATCCTATTCAATAGCAACTTGTTTTGATTATTTCTATACTTTGGTTTGTGCTTACTTTGAGTCCAGTCCAGAAGAAGGCACCTGCAGCAGTCCAGGTCTGCAATGACACCTATTAAAAGTGGGATAATAAACATTTTGCCAGTTGGCAGAATTAAGCAGAAGCTGAGTTGAGCAAGCAATAACATTTTTCCACCTGATACCTGTAGATACCTGTAAGCAGGGCAAATGAAACAATTTACCCTTTGAACTCCTATTTATGTCTCTCTGCTTAGGATTCCCTTAGGATTTTCATTCTTTATTCTGTCCCATCTTTAACGTACATGATGATTGGGAAGGAAATGCCCTGTCAAATTTGGCTTTGCACCCAGCAAATATCCAAAGGGCTGAATGATACTCTAATTAAAATCTATTTGCTTCAAACTTCCTCTGTACTTATCACAGCTTTCCTCTGTGTCCGCAGTGTATCTCTTGGCGTTATCTCAGCTGTTACCTACTCTGTTCCTCCTGCTGTGGGTGGATTGGTTACAGCTCAGTAGGCTGGTGTGAAGTTTGCAGAGAGCAGCAGAATTTTGCATGCTGAACTCCCTTAGCCTACAGGCTCAGTAAACACAGTGCTTTTCACTCTGAGCTCAGAGTCACAAGTGCAAACAGCGCCGGGCTGGCAGCCTGGGGAGAGGTAACCAGAGGACAAGAGGTGAAATATGCTGTGATTACTCTGTTCCAGAGCAAAGCCAATCCCATGGTAAAGCTGTGAGCTGAAGGACTATGAAGCCATCTGCACCAGGATGCTTCCTGTGAAGTAGTGAGGGGCATGTTAGAGGGCATGGTGGTAGTGGGTTGGCAGTTAGACTAGATGATCTTAGTGGTCTTTTTTCTTTCTATGAATCTAAATGTGCCTAAGGTTATGATCCTGGATGCAGGTTTGGTTATTACTCTGGAACAACTTGGAGATGGTGGTAGTGGTGAGACCCTGGAACAAGTTGTCCTGTGAGGATGTGAATGCTGGATGGGGCTGTGAGCAACCTGGTCTAGAGGGAGGTGTCCCTGCCTATCGCAGGGGGGTTGGAACCAGGTGATCTTAGAGGTCCCTTCCAACACAAATTAGTCTATGATTCTATGATAAATCAGTTTTATGTGGATTCTCAGTATGAATTGAACGCAAGTAAGATCAGCATCCTTCCTCAGAGCCATCTGTGATCCAGTCTGCACCTTTACTGCAATATCTCCGCAAAGCAGAAAACTCCCAACAAGCTCCTGCCCCTCAGAACATGGCAGTCACGCCCTAAAAGCTGAAGCTATGCCATGCCCTACTGTAGAGACAGAGGCATTGCTCTCCCCATTACCCAGCATGTCCTTGCATCCGATTTCTCTCATATTTGCATGCAGAAGTGCAAGGGGCCAAGCTCACCTTCCTGCTGATTGGCTAGCATGGGCTGGTGTAGATGAGCATGACTTGTCAGTGTGTGTTCACTCACCCATTGGATAATAGAGGACAAGAGGAAGCAGGAACAGCTCTCACTCCCAGCCCCAGATTAATGTCAGGATTGTATGGTCACAGCCTCCAAGTCATCAGCACTTGTCAGCTCTCATGGGCAGTGAAGGCTGTGTTGCCCTCCTGGTGCTTGTAGGCCTTCTGAAAAAGAAGCTCAGAAATGTAGTCCTTTGCTTGAAAACCTTCTCCACCAATTGATTCACGCCATATAAAACACAGGATGTTATGAAAAGAATCCAACTGACATGAAGTCTTTATCCCAAGCGCTAAAATTAATTAACAAAGTAAACATTTCAAAAGTGGAAGGCATATTGTTTCCTCGTAAGGCATTTATCTGGAGGTTGTATTAATTCACCTTTCAGTTTCCCCCATGTAGGATGACCTGAGGGATCTCTTCCCCTGGATCAGTTACAGATTGAAATTTGAAATTCTTGAAAAGAAAGGAAGTAAATTCCTGCCAACACACCCAGAATACATTAGCTTTCTCCTGTTGTTATTTGTACACATAAGTTACTCTATTTCCTAGGACTGGTAGATGAGCAGAAAATTGCACAGCTTTGGCACTGCTGAAAACCAATAACTGAGGTTAGTGCCTAGTTTCCTTCTGGGAAAATCCATGCAAACTGTCACACCACATTTTGCAGCTGAATGGCCATTTTCATGGGGCAGTGGCTGTACAGGGCTCGCTGCAGGTGTCCCATGTTGCTGTCAGCCCTTGCAGTGAGAGCCCATCCCTGCAGAGCCCTCCCTTTGCCAGAGCGGAAATTTCATTTTTCCGGTCAGCTTTATTTTCTGCACAATTATTTTCTACATTTGTCTTAGATTTTTTTTTTTTTTTTTAATGATAACGGAAGAAATGTTTCAATCCCTTCCATGTTTCCCTTTTTAGTCCTGTCCTGCTATGATTTACGGGACGCTGTTAAACAGAGATCTCTGGCTGGAAAACCCAAGGCTGGACGCTCAGCAGATGACAGTGGTGACTGAGATTTATCGGAAAGGAGACGTTCTTGTCGTGGTGCAGTTCATACTTTACGAGTGCTTGCCACCTTCTGGTTTGAGAAAGGATTACAATCGTTAAACTACTGGGAATTGAGAGGAAATCGACTGTAAAAACTCTGGTCCTGTTCCTTCCTAATCCCCCTAAAAGGATTGATGGATTTGCAAAATTCTATAATGCCTGCCAGAGAATTTTGAAATGAAAGGATGGATGATGCTATCGATATCCTTGAAGAATGCTCTTTAACCACTGTGTAAAATATTCAGGGAAAATACTGAGAAGAGGATCAATAGAAAATTAATCTTAAAAGTGAAATAGGTGCAAAGCTTTCAAAAGGAAAAGAATTTTGAAATCGTGATTTTCTTTTTTTTTTCTCACAAAGACTTTTGCAGATTTTGACCAACCTGAGACACTTCCACTCAATTTTGTCGGCTGTCATTTGTCTGCTCAGCTTCAATGATGCCACTTAAAATTATTACATCTACCCTTCGTGCAAGAGGAGGATGCACAGTATCTGTAAAAAAAGCCAATTTACAGTCATGGTTACTCAAATAGTATGAATAGCACTAAAAAAAGTCAGAATTACCTTCCTCAGTCATTTTCAATTTAGCCAGATGAGTGTTTTCACAACATGCATGTACTTCATAAAGGCTAGAAAATGCTTTTTCTAACGGATATCACATTTGTCTGGCTTCATGTAATTCAAACTTCATTTCAGATGTCACAGTTTAGTCCTTAAAAACCATTTATATTTAATTTACAGTGAACTTAATAGAAGGCACCAGAGTATCCGAACACATTCCAGCAGTGTATGAAGCAATATGACTAACATATGCCATTTGTTTGTTCAATTTGTTCCTCCCCAGCATGGGACGAATGAGCAGTGAAGCACTTCTTTCTGTGTGTTTTTACAATATGCACAAAGAACTATGTTTGTATTGGAAAAGGCAGGTCAGAACCAATGTCCCTCACACACAGAGAGAAAAGCAGTGAGGTTTTGATGCTCCTCAGTTCTTGTCAGGTCACATAAGGATTTTGGCTGGCACTCCAAAAAATGGTTGGTTGATTTCTTGGATATAACTTGACCTTGCTGATCTTCTCACTGTAGAGCACAAGCATGGCAGAGTCCCTGGGTTACCTTTGCTAATCAGAGCCGATTTGCTGTATCCCCCCACTGGGTCTGTATGATGACTGTGGCTGCAGCAAGATGAGCAGCAGCCATTTGCCCACTTTCATTCCCTAAGAAGGTTGGGGAAGAGAAGCTGAAAATTAGAGGAGAGCTGACAGGTATGGATCAATGGGGTGACGTATTGTAGAACGTCTTGCTGAGAACACATCTTTTTGGATACTAGCACTTACAGATAACACAAGAAAAGACAGGGAAGAAATTAAAGAAAATGAAGCCATGACTTTTGTCAGGGCCCAGAAATGCAGTAGAGAAGAGCTGGAGGAAAAAGCTCTGCTAATTCTTTCTGTCCAGACAAGAAGGCAAGTTGGGGTCAGAGCTAGCAGGAACAAAGATAAAAATAAAAGAACAAGAAGTCTCTGAGACACCAAGAAATATTTTTACACTTTCTACACTCTGCAGCCTAAGTTCACTCCCTGCCCATCTTTCCCTAGGGCAGTGCTTGCTGCTACAGACATTTTTGAGGGTGAGGAGCCCACGCTCAGCTGAGGAAGCAGCCCCAGAGATGGCCATCCTCAAATTTGCCCTGACCCCTTGGGAGTAGATCCATGCCCTCTTTGAGGCTGTGAGGTTTTGAGAGTCAGACACATCCTGGCAGCTTGCTCTAACTTTGCTGCATTCACTGTTGTCTCTTAAGCAACATTCATCTGCACATCTCACAGCAATTTTTTTCTTTTCTTGTCATCCTTAGGATGAGTGTACTGATCCTAAAACAGTGTACATCCTTAAAACAGTGTACTGTTTTCTTAGATTTGTTCTTGTGAATCACTTCTGCTTAGTAGATCGCTTTATAACCACTTTGAGAACACTGCGCAATCAAAATTTCATTGCTGTGACTGTTCACTTAAATGATACAATATGTATCCCTCATTATGTGGTTGAATGGTATCCAGATTTCCCATTGCATGCATTTGAGGACAATATATTTAAAATTCCCACTTGGCAAATGTCTTTCAATAGTGTCTTAAATAAACTAGTTTCCATGGATGTTCTTGCCAATACATTTATTAGTTTTGATCTTTGGGTTTTATCCAAATGAACCAGTCATTTGCCAGTCAAAATGTACAGATGTAAGGGATCATGCCATGAAAAAAGAAATTTTGGATTCCAGTTCTTTCCACACTTGTGGTGGTGCTTCTCACTTTGAACATGGGACATTTTCAGAAGGCAAGTTTTGAAACTTCTGTAGTATCTATTGCCTTTCTGATCACATGTGAGGCTCCATGAGAGTAGGTAACAGCATGGAGAAATACCATTCCCATTGCAGGAGCAAAGCTGAATTTATCTTGCCATGGCATTCACAACTGAAATGAATAAAGACCCACAGGACTGCATGCCATTGGATGGTGCCAAATACAACCTTACCTGAGCTCCCTGCTATCTGAAGGCTCCTGCTGCTTGCTATAGCTCATCACCAGGCGAACAGATGATCTAGAGTGTGCGAGTGTAGCCGTAAACCAAAAGCTTCCCATGAAATAATGCTCTCTCACTCTCAACAGAAGCAATTACAATGTAGCTGTCTGTACTGCATTTACACTGCCACTAAACGGCTGAGCTACTCTCTCAAGCGTGCAGTAATGGAGCTGAATTTCTCTGGCTAAGGGAGTTTTTGCACCTGCTGAACACACCCTCAAGCCTTGGGAATCTTACAGGAAGCCAGAGAAAGTCTACACAGCCTCACAAAGTGTGTGTTTTGGATGTGAATACATAACTTGCATATAAAATATATACTCATTCCTTCCTTTATATACACATACGCACATATGGAGAGGAAGCAATGTCTTATTTTGCTATATTTCTGAAATAAATCACTACTTTCATGGAATTTTTGAAAGATTATGCTCGTAGTTCTTCTAGTGTGGACTTGGAATGAATTTTAATTAGAAATGTCTTATTTTCTCCACAGAACATATTCAGAGAAGAAAGAGTTCTCAGGAGCGAGTAAAAAAATATTCAGTTCTCCCTCACTTTAATCCAAACATTTTTTGGTGTTTCAAAAGTTCGACAATACTTCCCTCCCCCCCCTTC
>NW_024962256.1:3339115-3387968 GCF_019238085.1 Lagopus leucura
AAAGAGCTTTGGGATGCACAGAGGCTAAGGGATCAGCCTGTGAAACACAAGCAAATCGATGCTGGGAGCTCAGACTGAAAAGAGCTATATGCAGTCCATATTTATGGCCAGAAGGGTGTACTAGCCAAGTCTTCCCAATCAGAGGTATGCCAGAGGTCTTAGCATTGCTCAATAAGTCAGTATCAGCCTCATAATTTGATTTGGAGACCTCAGGATATAAGGAGGTCACCACGTCTCTAAGCGGTTCATTATGTGATTAATTAACTTCAAAGCTTAACCAAATATCGCCCTTTATTTTTCATTTGACTATGTCTGGCTTGATATACTTCTCCAGATCAAAGACTTTCCCAGTGTACTTCTGTACATTAACTGTAAAAATACTTCTTTGAGATTGTCTCTTATAGATAGGACTTCCTTATTGTTTCTGGGACTTGATGTTATGACTGTAAAATGTTTTGCTGTGTGATCTGAATCTGCAGGTAAGATAAGTTCAGGACACTGTTGAATGGCACAAATCCATCTTCCGTTCAAAACACAGGATTAAATTTACCGTACTAGAAAAGCTAAGCTTACAAACTGTAAGCTTAAAAAAAAAAATTTCCTGTTTTCTGACCTCTATCCTGTTTATAGAATCACAGAAAAGGATAGTGGCTTTCAAGTAGTTCTTTTCACATTACTTTCGGATGTAACCTATGTAATTCCAAAGGCATTTGTAAAATTCATCCCTAAATAAGCTTCCCATAATCAGATCACTCTATTGAGCTAATTTGTTTCCTGATTTCTAAACCCTTTTTCAGAATTCTTGTTTTCCAGGATACAACATACCGTTTTGCTGCTGGAAGACCTGAAGTCATTTGTATTGGCCAAATAACCAAATGATTCATCCACAATCAGAAATGACTTCATACTTCCCTGCTACCCTTTATGAAATATGTATGACAATATAGATCCAAAGTAAAATCACTTCCAGAATACCTACTTAAGAGTCACACCTTCGCTAATGATTTTCCAGATATCATTTAGGATTCACTAGTTAATTCTTTGTCCATGTACTGTATTTATGATTGTTTTAGATGTTTAATGAAACTTTGGGGCAATTCCATTTGAAACACCTCAAAGAATTGTGACATAATACATTAAGAGAAAGTATAGCTTGGGGAAATAAAAGCATAATCAGTTCTGTCCCATAACCCAAGGCAGGGCTGGTTGTAACAATATCTCATTCTAAGAACATTACAGTTTCAGAGATACTTTCATCATCCAATCTTGTGACCTTGTTCAAAGAAAAAATTAAATTTTGTGTGACAAGAGCTTTTTTTTCCCACAGAACAATGTTGATTGACATTAATTACAGCCCTTTTTTTTTTTTTTAATTTCCTATCCCATTACATTTAAAAACACCTAAAGAATCTTCATTTTGCAGCACAAGGAATTTAATCTACCCCCAGTTAGATAACATCAGGCTTTTCATCTCAAACCAAAATTATAGCTTGATTCAAAGATCATTAAAAAGAGTAGGAGTAGTTGCAATCATGTAATAAGCCAGGTCTTTTCTACTCTTTAAAAAGGTTAAAATATTTGTCAGCTTCTTAATCTAAAGAGAAGTTCCAAATTGGTAGATTTCATTTTACAGAAACAAAACACGACTTGGGAAAGCGGGGAGCAGTTGTCTGTTTCATATTCTTATGTCAACGTGTTCTTGGAGATTAGGATCCTTCTTATAGTAACAGTCCACAAAACACCCCTGGCTGCTGGAGAGTGAGACATGAGCAGAAAGTAAAGTTTGCTGGTAAAGAGACCAAAGCCTCAGACAGACAGAGAGCACATAAGAGACTACAGTACGCCTAAGATCTTGTTTTTATTATGCAAGTGTAGTGTCCTAGAGATACTCGGGTAGCCTAAAGACACTGGATTGTTTCTGAACATTTCACATACTAGCTCTGAAACAACTTTCTGAAAACATATTTACGTTAGAGGCCAAATGTTTCTGTCTCCCCTCTCACAATATATACTTTTATGTTTTAGCCCTCACTATTCATTACACGTTATACCATGAACTAGAGAACATCTAATATATTTTTGTTTGTTTGCTCTCATAATTCAGCTTGTATTTCCATGGGCAGTTTAATACCAAACTACTTTTCAAGTCCCCAAAGTGACAAACATACATTATTGTCAATTTTCAGCTTTCATATATGGACTTCAAGATGGATAGGTGATGAGATATATTAAAAAAAAAAAAAAAAAAAAAAAAACAAACAGCATGTAAATTAAGTTTCTTACAAGGGAAAAGCACTAATTTCTAAGAAGGCAATTCCAGAAGTGACCATGCATCAACACAGCTAGCTCAAGGCATTTGCTGTTCCAGGGTCACAACTTGCTACTGAAGATGGTGACTCAAATGCTGACCATGGAGAAGCTAGTGTGCAGAAGTAAATGAACAGATGTGAAAGAATGGTTCAAATTCTGTCTGTCCACAAGAAGGACCTTTCTAGATTGATATTTCTGCTGTCCAAAGGAGAATTATCAGTAGTTGTCATCAACCCACACAACCAAATCTACCCAAGTCAGCTACAGATAGGTCTAGCTGATCCTCATACTAGCTGATCCTCACACTGAAAGTCACAAAGTAGGTGATAGGACCATAGTCACATAGTAGTTGGTAGGTTACAATTCCGTCCACACCCTCAGAGTCCTGCTACATAGGTTGTGGTGTAAACATAAAAAGGGAAATTATATTTGCAAAACAAACAAACAAAAAAACACGCACACAAAAAAAGATAGGACTGATGGGTAGTTCTCTCAGAAAGACGAAAAATATTCTTGTTTTAGGAGTAAAATCATATCATAGAATCATAAAATGGCCTGGGTTGAAAAGGACCACAATGATCATCTGTTTCAAGCCCCCTGCTGTGTGTAGGGTCGCCTACCACCAGACCAGGCTGCCCAGAGCCACATCCTGCCTGGCCTTGAATGCCTCCAGGGATGGGGCATCCATAACCTCCTTGGCAACCTGTTCCAGTGAATGAATTGGAATGAATTAAACCATATTTCATATCTTTCAATTCAATTTCCAATTGAATCCAAGCTAATTAAAATTGTTTAAAATTTATTTAGATGAATGTCAAATGAAAATTTTAAACTGTTATTTAACTGCTCAAGCTCTGAAATTTCTGTTGAACAAAAGAATCACACTTTCTTAATGGATATGACCACATACACTGGTCTATTAAAATAAACCAACACATTGCAATGCCTATCACATTCAAAACAAGCTCTTCAGTACTATAAACTTAATAATGAATACAACTCTATATTCCATGTCTGTAGCGGATACATGCAGCATTGCTGTTCAGAAGTACCATGGAATTATATGTAAATATCAGAGAAATAATACTTTCGTTCAATCACACCTAAAATAACAAAAACTGAGTTGGAATCAAAGACAGAGAAAGCCTTGAATCAGAAGGCTCCCACAGGCTATATTGATCTTCAGTGAAGGTCTCATCTCTTTTATCTCTTCAACCGTAAGATTGGGATAATCCCAGTGTCTACATCTTTGGTGACATGAGAAGTTTTCTGACAGGAGCATTCTAACTAACATGTAGAAAGGGCAAACAAAGGTTTTTCTTATCTCTGAGGAGGCCTGTCTAACTGAACAAAGACAAATCAATATATAACATAAATATTCTAACTTGTTAAATCATTCCTGAATATCCTTATAATAATTCTAATACATATGTATTTACATGTATTCATATTATATATATAATAATAATTCTAATACATGTATTTCCTGAATTTCATTATTTGTTTGCTATTCCTAACTTTGTTATGCCTTGTGAGTACATGTAGATTTCTTTCTAAACTTATGGCTGACTTATAAAAACACATTTAAAATTTCAACCTTACCCAATTATTAAATTAGTTTAATACTGTAATTTCAGAGAGTTTTCAGTATTCCTTTCCATAGTGTTTCACTATTGTCACCTCATTCCAACCCTCACTGGCTCCAGGTAAAATCCAAGATATACATGTTGATTTCCTTTGAGCATTTCTGACCATCTATAAGTCTCATTCAGTTACAGCTCACATCTTAGAAATGCCTCTTTTGGCCAACTGTAGTTGTGCTTATGCTATTCTGTTTCTGATAGTCCTGACGGTGATTGCTGAGACCACAGCAGAACTGGACAAACAATTATAGTCCCAAAACCAAGTGTCAACCTGATTGCTACGCTCCTTCTGAAATCCACAGAGTATCCATGAAAGTATAGAAAGGGGCTGACCTTATTATACTCAACTGAATGTATTGTTTATTTTAATGCTTTAAAAAACCATGTAAGAATGCATTCCATGTATTCTCATAACTCAGTGAGTAAGCCTTGGCACTGCTGACAAAACCATGGAGGGCTATTAAATACAGAAATACACCTCTGGTACAGGATGTCTCTCATTGACAATTTCCCAGAGGACGTGAGAGTATTTTGAGACAATTTCATTGTACAGTCATCTTGTTTTATATTTTCCAAGAGGCATCTGCTATTGGCCCCTGCTGTAACCAAGAGACTGAAGTAGATGATTGTATCACTAACATCATACCTGCTGTTCTTACATAATGAAGCTGAAAGGAGTTATTACTGAACACCTCAGTGAGTAAACACTTCTGTCTTTGTTTTCACGATGGCATAATTTCATTACTTAAGTAGAAGTTCTCCCCTCTGAACACATCAGGGTGTCAGTGTTGGTACTCAAATTCATGCTGTTATACCTAGGCTGCTTCCAGTACTTAAATCACTCATACAAAGATAGCGTAGATATCTTCATAATAAAATGAAGATTTTCTACATAAACCAGTCCTGTTACATGAAGATTTCCCTGAACTGATCAGTTATGGTAAATATAATGCCTGTTGGATTTGTAGGAAGCACTGCTTGTGCAAAATGATCTCCGTTTGTTTAGAGATAGCACTGATACATCTTTTCTCTGTAGTTAGAGTTCACCTATTTTAAGAACTAAGAAAGCAAGAAGAACATGCAGCTTTGGGAATGGAAGAGAGAATTAAAGGCCTTTCAGTTTCTCATAGGACCTATCCAGACAGAATTGCAAAGAAAGAGTTTTCCAAGAGATATGGGACAACAAAAGATATTCCTGGGGTGGAAAGACAACTGATCAGGAATTTGTTTGTGGACAAGGTGTTTAAAATCTGTTTAATAACAGATATCATTGGAGTATAATTTTTCAAATTAATTGTATTTATTTTATCCGCGTGGGAGAGAATATGCTAGAGGAATAGTGGATGTTGAATAACAGGATCATGAATGTATTTTGATGACTGCACTTGGAAAGAGACCTTCTCCTCTAATTTATATACAGTTGACACTTCCTGATCAAATTTTAAACTTGCAAAGTCCAATATTATCTAAAATGGTTGGGATGATGTAGAGCTGCTTCTGTTGTAATGCTCATGGCAATAATGGTGGTTAAAAATTCAGACATTTATGAATCCTTAAGTAGTTGAGTAACCTTACTGAAAGAAAATCCAAATATCAAGCGACTGAGTAAAAGTGCTGTCCTGCTCATGTTTTGCATTTTTTCCATTTGCCCATTGTTCCATGTTATCACACAACACATAAAACTCTCCAGGGAGTTTTTCGCCATCTATAAAACAAGCCTTAGATTTTGGAGGGTACTGTTTAAAGAGGTGCTTGATATACATCTCTGTTTTCCATTTCCAGTGGTAAATAAACTGTCAGTACTCCTGGAATATGGTTTTCAATATGATTCCTCTTCACAGTTTTACTGTAAAACTAGGAAAGCAAACTTATTTTTACCAAAAAAGCTCACAGCCTTTTTCTTCAATGTATGAAACACTCAGACACAGATGAAGAAAAAAATAAATGTCTATTGTTTTAAACAATTGTACAAGACTTAATCCTCCCGTATAGTTTTCTTTTTTCTTTTTTCCCCTCCATGGGATCTAATGTTTATGTCTTTCCAAAGCAGACATGCATCTGTTACTTGAGTAGAATCCTTAAATTTATGGAAATTTATTATTGACCTCAGATGGAAGATGGCTGGGCCCAAAGTTATCACGACAGACGCAACAAACCACTTGCAGTTGTATCTAAAAAAAAATATTCTAGAAATGCACATAACAGCACTAAGGTTCGGGAACAGAAGCAATGACTGCTTTCTGAGGTAGATACTTGGCTGATATAAATGCTGGCAGGAAGACCTCAGAGATAGTCTTGAAAACTGATGATGTGGGAAGACAGAATTTCTTGTGACAGTTTGGACATCACTTTTGTACCAAAACTGTATTTGCTAATGGATATACTGAGAAGAACCCAAAACATTTACGCAAAGACCTGAGGTGCTGAAGTGTTTGGTTACCCAACAGTAAATATTTAGTATTATTCAGCTTACTTTGGTCAGTTCAGAACATCATTTCTGTTCCCTTGTCTGCCACAAACTATTGCTCTGTCTCCATCATGAATCCCACACAGCCCACATTTCTTTTTCCAATGTTCCTGAGGTGGTCACACTGTCATATCCCTCCTTCGATCACCAATCCCTGGTCAAGACCTGTTTTTCACTGACCTGAGTTAGACTTAGACCTTAGGAGATCTTAGACCTTAGTCTCCTTTTCTGCAGTCATCATTAATTCCTGTTTACGATCCAGGCTTGACTGTATATTAATTCTAAATAACTTGATTGTTATTCATCTATTGAGAACTCCAGTTGTGCTTGTTTATTGCCCAGCTTGCCAAATCCAGTGTTGCTTTTAGATTTCAACTTCATACAAGACCATATTATTTGCACAGCATAAAGTAATAAGTGAGCAAACATAATGTCCACAGCAGTGTATTGATTGGTCTATATTTTATCTTGTGTTTGCATGACAGTAATTTGCAAAGAAAAAACAACAACAAAAAACAAACGAGCATTTATCAGTCTCCCGTTCACAGCTTCACATACTCCTCTCTGAGATCTCTGGATACGAAATAGACCATGTGAGAGTTAACAGTCTTCCTTAGCGTGTATGTTGCCCATGATTCTCCACTTTCTATACACCTGTTTACTCTTTGAATATTCCATGGAATTAATTCCCCTTCTACAATCCTAAATCTGAATTAGGTCAGAAATCTTCAAGCATATGGAATAGCTTTAAGCTGTTTTGCTTAATGTTGAAATGGAGCTGAGCATGGATTGAGACAAATTGCCTAGTTCACTTCAAAAAAAAACACAGATACTTCCGTACAGTTTTTTTTTCTAGCAGAACTGCCATAAATTTCACACTGTCAATATTGAAGCAATGCTGCAAAGTGATTACAAGAACTGGTACGACTTTTCAGGGACCTTTCATATTAATTGCACACTGTACACAGAGAAAATAACCAGGCCCTAGTCCAGTTCACCTTATACTCCACTGAGGACACAAGGTTGGCTCATGTGCCAATGTGCTTTGGGTAGAATAGTCCATAGAGTCTGAACTCACTGACTCTGTGACTAAAATTCTAACTATCTCTGACTAGAGCTAAAATCACTAGGCTCATTTCTCACAGACAGTAAGAGCCTTCTCAAAGTACCCTGCACTTCAGCCAGTGGGAAGCAAGAATTAAAACAGCTGGAAGAACATCACAGGAGGTGCAACCTGGGGTAGAAAGTCTTCGATCAGATTCTCCTGAGGTATAAATACCACCTGTCCTTTTCACCCTGTAGTCATCACTGAAAATCAGAGATTCTCTTTGACAGGCGCTTCTTAATTCAGCACCTGTTTTGTTTTTTGTTTTTTGTTTTTTTTTTTAAGCCTGTATGTTTCTCTTTAAACCAAGATGAAACAATTCTTTTCATTTTAGAGAGAGAAAGAGACAGAGCAGGGACTAGGGGATCTTGTGTTAAGGATGTTAGATCAACTGAAAATTAAAATCGTCATTAAAAACTTAGGAGACACACTAACTGCTAAACAAAGGTGGGATAAATTCTAAGGGAATGGGAGAAAACACAGTTGTTTACAGATTTATCTCTCACAATGGTGATAGAAAGTTCTTGGTTAAAATGTTCACCTTTAAAAGTAGTGTCAACAGACATAGAATGGCTTAGATTGGAGAAGTCCATAGAGATCATCTAGTTCCAACCCACAGCCATGGGCAAGGTTAGCCAAGTTGAAATGGGTGATTCAACACCAGGGTGAGATTTGCATCTAAAATTTGACATTTTTTCTGCCAGGATTTTTCATCCAGGCTTTCTCTCTGTGTAGCAGGTTAATCCCCATAGGGCCATGCTCAGTTCTCTTCTACAATGGGATCCTGGCCTTTCACACTTCACTATGTTGCACCTTCCAGTAATAACTTCAGTTGACACTTCTAAAAGGGATGGGTAGGAGCTGTTGTTCTCTCTAACTTGGTTCAGTCTGAACATCATAGTTCTGACAAGACAGCATGAGAGGTCTGCATTGTGAAAAAGATCTCTTCAGCACTAGGGATTTGATATCCTTCTGCCCTGAAATCTCAGATGACACAATCACATTTTCTGAGCTGGGAGATGGAAGAATTAAGTTGCTCTCCAGCAACCGTTCCCTGGAGCGGGAAGTGATTTCTGAAAGCAAACTCCCATGGAAGTAACCAAAGTCCTTTGTAGTCACAGTCTTTGCATGGTATTACAACCAAGAATTGGTGTTAAAACAACATTACACTAAGCTAATGACTTTGCTTTGCTCATCTCTGTGGTGGCTAATGAAACATTATGAATGCAAAGCAAATAGTGTGTTCACACTAGTTCAGGATCACATAGCATCTGAATATGCTGCATGAATTATTCACACTGTTTTTCTTCACCAGTGTCATCCACACCCCATCACAGCAAAGCTCCTTTTCTGGCCTTAGCAGACTTCTCTAAAGCTGTTCCTGTTAAGCTGAGGAAAGTTTTATTTCTAATGTGTCAAAAACATGTGAGCCAGGTCATCAAGTAAACGAGAAGTGATAGAATATTAATATGCTCAAGAAAGAAGGGAGGGAAAGGAAAAGATGATAAGGGGTGAAAGTCTGTTTTCTCATTTTTTATTTTTTAGCAAAATATCCCAAGTGTTCTGCAATTTTCTGTACTGTTGTCCTACCCAGAACTCCTTCTTCCCTTTCAACTTACTTTCTTGTCCCCTCAAAAACTCCACATAGACTATGGTACTCTCTATGGGCATTCAGCACAGCACAGAGGATGCAGTATAGGAATACATCATCTCTGTCTGTAGATACGATGGGCAGAAGATCAGAGCCCAGATAGCTGGAGAGCCTGTACTGAACTTGTAGCAGAGACTACCTAACTGACACAAATCAAATTTCTTCATAAACAAGGTATACTTTGTTCTGGTGTTAGTGCTCATATAAACCCAGAACTGAATTGATGTGAATGTGATGAACTTTCCAGGGTCCCTTTCAACTCAGGCTTTTCTATGGTTCTACCCCAGCAAACCTTTCATCCAATCTCAGCTCCCTAAATTACTGTGATTATTGTTTGACCTCCCTGAATCTTATTTCTACTTTTTTCACCAAGAAAATAAGAGGCATTCAATTTTGAGTTCAAAACCAACATGATCTGTTTCTCAGCGTTGACCTGCTGTTTGTCTGTCACCAGGAGGCAAATATTTGCTGTGATTTGGTAGGTACACAGAAAGAAGATTGATAGAGAGCCAATCAGCATGCCAAATACTTTGCTATTTGCTTTCATGAAAGGCTGGTGGACCTGCTTTATTTATTTTTGTGTGTTTCTGTTGTTGTTGTTCGTTTGTTCCCCTTTGTTTGCCTTGCCTACAGGAGAGCCGATCAATTTGTCAGCTTCTCATTATAGCTGCCATTACTCCAATGAAAAAAGTGTCTCTAATTGCTTATTTTTAAAACTTCCAGGGTTTGCAGCATTAAACACGTATCAGGTCTGACAAGCCAGCATATACAGAGTGTCGCAGAAAGATAAAAGTATGGGAAAAGCTACATATAAGATGCAAGTCAACACATTCATTGCCTGTGAATTACTTGAGCACTTAAGGGAAGAAATAAGAACTGTGTATGCTGAGAGGTGGAGTGATAGTGATCTTATCCTTCTCCCCCCAGTAAGTCAACTAATTCAAATGGCTTTGCACTAAGAGAGGCTGTAAAGCCTAAACCTCTCCTTCTTGAATCCTGGAGCTCAAAGACCTTGTAATGGTGGCTATAGGAATGGGAAGTAAATCTTGAGTGACAAAAAAAATGGCAAAGTTTTTACTCTTGTCCTGCTGGGGGAAGTAACTGAGTATATATCAACCTGACATGAACTTTCCTGAGAACTCCAATGACATTTTGTTCCCATATAACTTCACACTTGGCTAGCATAGGAACTAACACACAATTAACAGTATCTCATGCAGGTCTTATTGGGTCAGTTATTCCATAACATATCCTTCTAATATCCTGCCTTCTCCTGAAGTCCCCAGCTCAGTCACATATCCCACAATACCTTAATTTAAAGACTGAGACCTCTGTGGCAAAAAATCCCACCCAAGTTGGGTAAAGGGAACCCAGAACTGTAACAGTCTGCTTAGCCAGAACCATGTGATAGTGCTTCCTAAATAAAGTCTAAATTTCTAAAAGTCTAAATTTTTTAATCTATACATGGAAAATAATTCCATAAATTTGTGTGTCAGCTTACCACTAGCACAGTGGCAACCAAACTCTGCCTAACAGTGTGTCAATGAACACTTTTAACTTTCTGGATCCATTTGTCCCAGCTCTCTCCTAGCTTTCCATCAAAGCACTCACAGGTGTTCACCAGCTCCAGCATCATCCTGATTTCCTCAGGTAATGCTGCCAGTAACTTCTTTCAGTGAGTCTTAAAATACATCTTACGTCCCTCCATAGCACACAGACCCTTCCCTGCATGAGTAGAGACAAGCACTGCTGGTTGTAAGATGGAGCCTGTTCCAATGAAAGTCTCAGCTACTGTGGTCACACTGTCAAAATTCATATTTTGATGATGAAGAGTCTAGTTTCTGTTACAACCTTCAAAGCATGTTTCAAAGCTAGGACCAAGGCACAAAGGGCAGGAGAGCCAGCACTTCTGCCTGTAGCTTTCTGCTACATCTCTTGTTTTGGGGATGTTTCTGTGAAGTTCAAAATACTTTGAATACTTTGAATACTTTGAAGACTGAGCAGAGGACTTGGGAAAAGGGAAAATAATTTGCCTTACTGATCCTTCTTTTCCCTAGACTATGCAGTTACTGCATTATTCCTTATTACTGTACCAAGCTTCCAGAACAGAGCCAGAGAGCCCAGTAAGCAGCATGCAATTATCGGCTCCAGGTGTTTCCATTCCTGCCCTTTGTCAGCTATTATTCTTCCTCACCATAGGCAGCAGAAAGAAAGTGACATCTTTATTAGCCCACATTCAACTATGTTTGATTGATAGCTACACAGTAGTGAAAGAGCTCTTTGCAACCATTCTATTTTGATGAAGGACACGATTTTAATTGTCACAGTTGGTCTTTTTTCAAACACCCATACATTGCTGAAGAACTCAGCAGTTACTGCAGGATTAATGAACAGCATGTTCTTGTTTACACAAAATTGATGCTAGGTTAAATGGCTACATACAAAAAGAGAATCTTGGCTAATAATTGGCTAAGAACTGAAAGGAAGGGAGTTGAAATTGCAAGCATCCAGGGACTGTCTTAGAAGAAAAGCTACTTTTAGGTAGGGAATGTATTACTGCTTTGAAGGTCATGATCAGAATAGATCGTGTTCCCATCAGAATAGATGGACATATAATAGTGATGGTGCTTTTGTATATTTTCAATGAGTAATTAAGGTATTGAACAGGGTTTTAAGCATGAGTAGGTTAATTTTCCAGATCTGTCACAGATATTTTATACAACTCAGTAGAATTCAGTATTCTTTGAAATCAAGAGGATATTTTCTATCAAATTCTGTGCAGTGAGATAAGATTTAAAACCTTCACATTCAACTCCTAGTTCTTCTCTTTTAGCTGCTCTGGTGCTAAGGCAGGCAGGCAGAAATAAACGAAGAAAACAGGTCAACAATGCTTGACTATATGTAATCAAGATAAATGAGCAAATGATAGTCTTCCAGTATTCACCAGGTATGTATTTAGAACAGAAAGAAGATATTTTCACAATTGTTTAAAAATAAACATTGTCATTGGATTCTGGCCAATATAATGTGTACCAGCCCTATGTGATGCTACCATATATGATGGAGAATGATCCATGGCAGAAGTTACACAAAACTGGGTGAAGCTTATAGTTCTAAAACTTGATTCCTTGTAAAATGACACTAGCTGGAAAGAAAGATGAAGGAATATATGGAAAAGGCCAGGTTTTAATGCTATTAATATGTATTTTTTTCTATATTAAAACTAATGCTTCTTGAGTATAATTCTTAAACACAATTATTCTTTTGTGATAAATGTTTTAGGAAAACGATACTAAGATTCAGGAGCAGAAATTCACAAAGAACAAAAAATTTAACTTCCTGAGATGGTTTTTCAGGGAATAGTTAAATCTGAAGTGATGTTTCAAATAAAGATCCTCAGTCACTGGCCAGAATTGATAACTGAAGTCAGTGAATAAAAGACCTGATGGAGCCTAATGTGAGATTCTTCACCTGCAATAAGGCCAAACTCTATCAGAAAGGCAGAGACAAGCTGGTCAATGAATTTCAGCCTGGAAAAGAGAAGGCTGTGTGGCAACCTCATTGCAGCCTTCCAATATTTAAGGGGAGTTTTATAAACATGAGGATAATCAGCTTTTTACATGGATAGATAGTGATAGGACAAGGGGGAATGGTTTTAAACTAAAGGAAGAAAGATTTAGACCAGATTTCAGAGGAAAGCTTTTCACTGTGACAGTGGTGAGGCATTGGAACAGGCTGCCCAGAGAGGTTGTGGATCACCCATTCTTGGTGACGTTTAACGCCAAGACGGATGAGGGTCTGAGCAATCTGATCTAGAACTTGATCTAGCAGCTGGCAGCCCTACCTTTGGCAGAGGGATTGTAACTGGATGATCCTTGAGGTCCCTTCCAACCCAAGCTATTCTATGATGATACTTTTCTGTGTTGACTGCTGCTATCTATAGCTGTTAGTAATATAAACAGTATATATATTCATGTATAACTTTGTTCCCCTAAAGAAGGGGGATGGGAGCTCACTGAGAATTCCTGGGAGCCCCAAGATGAAGAAAAATGTGGCTTAAAGAGTGTGGGGTTGCAGCTTACTAAAGCCAATTTTCAAGGAGAGAACCAAATCTGGACTTTTTTTTTTTATTTATTTATTTGAAAGAGAACCAAGAGTGTCAGAGATAGGGAGAAAAGAATCAGCCTGAATAAATTTGGGGGACCAACCTGCCTGTAAAGACTGAAAAGTCATTGGAGCCACAGCCTCAGCTGTGAATATTCCCAAAATGTGAGATAACTATTTAATCTGATTGTATGTATTTCACAGACCACTTCCATCTCTCCCCTGTTATCTCTGTTTCTGACGTTTTAGAGTTAAGTGACAAGTTAGAATACCCCTGAACTCATAAGGATTTGAATTTGAAAGTTTGATGGATTGCTGCTATTGACCCCTGGTTATACCAAAAAGGAGAAAGATAAACATGTGATGAAGGTTCCCAGACACTAATGTTGCCTGCTTCTAAGACAGATTGCTGATTAACATTTCCTTTTGTCCAATGGCTTGCTATTGATCCAAATACTAGTTAGGATTAGGTTTAGATGTACTGATTTCTCATCAGTAAAGTAAATAATTTCTTTATTCATGCAAACACACATTAGGAATAAGCTTGTAAGTACCAATTGATCCCATTAAGTCACCTACTAAATGTGTGTGTGTGTATATATATATATATGTATATATATAAAAGCATTTCTGGAGTTGATTAAAGTTTAATTATTTCACACCCACTCAAAAAGGAGAAAATAACTATTAATGAGGAAGGAATCTTATCTAGAAAGTAATTTAGACATCACAACAACTGTTGTTAAATTCTGTTTCCCTCTCTGGTGATGCATTATTGTCTAATTGTCTAAATGAATCAGTCCTGTGAAATTCTAATCAGTGGATCTCACCTAAGAAAAAGCACTTAAACATCTGCTTAAATTTAAGTCTGTCAATACTCCTGGCAGATGTCCTAAAATATGGCTAGGCTGGAAACTGAGTATTCAGCAGATAAAAGTTACTGTCCTACTTAATGACTGTTATTTAAGCAAGAAACAGACATCAAATTCATTGTAAAATATTACCAAAAGGAACTAGAGATAATTAATTCCTGTAATGCAGCCATTAACAGCATTAATCCTAGGGGAAAAACATTTGGCAGGGGAGAAGATGCATTATGTAAGCCCACTGCAGCTTATGAATAAATGCTCATTTTGGTCTTACGTAATTATCTATCAAGGGAGTCCTCAACACTCACTTAACACATCTCAGACACCTGAGGAAGACTGGGGAGGAGCTAGCTGGGGGTTGGTGGAGCTTAAGAGTAGGAGGAAGCGTGGGTTCAGAAGGGTCTATTTGCCCTAGAAGAAATCTTCATCTCATTGTTCTCTTCTTTGTGTGGAGTAGTAGGATTTGCCACACACTAGAGGCAAAACTGTTGCCTGCTTTGCCTGTGGTCTTGAGTTCATTCTGGTACTTATGGAAAGGGACCTACAGAATGCTTTGCTTGCATGTGCAATTCACACAAGTTATGACTGAACTAACAGACTGCAATGCACTCTCAAAAACCAACATGTGATACTAACTCCTGTGACCAGCTTGAATTTGTACTTGGCTGCAATAGCAGAGCAGTACATATGACATGCTTCTGTTGGTGGTGAAAGTCAGTGTATGCTGTGATGGGGGAATGTCAGCAGGCTTATGGTAGAGAGAAAGGCAGAAGTTGAAGTCACAGATGTTTCTTTTCACCAGCTCTATTCAGCAAAAATTCACCTCCGATTTTCAATCTTACTGTCTGTAAATCATAAAATAGAAGTATTTTCTTTACTAATCTGAAAGCCTGGAAATTAGCATTTGTTGGAATACTCTAGTAAATAGATATCTGACAAGAACAGAGCACTTTAAAAATGGCCTGTTAAAATGAGAATGTTTGAAGTCACCTAACTGGGATTTGCTGACATTTGGCAAGTTCAGTGTTCAAAACTAACTGACTTAATCAGCAAATACTTTGTTGGATAATGGCTTTTTTTTTTTTTTGCTTAAGCTTACATGTCTCTACTGCAGTGGTGCTGACCATTATCTTTCATCTTGGAAGTAAAAGAACATACCTATTACATTTATTTCTCTCTACGTCCAAACAAACATTAGTCTCCACAGAGGAGAACACAAGTGCATTAATTTCATTTAAAAGAATCTCACTTTCCTGTTCTTTACTAGCTGAAATGCTAGTGACATATCTGTGAGGGTGAGCAGGGTCAATGGATGCAAGAAAGACAGCTCCATGCATTTTCTTAGTCTATTCACATTCCTCAATCTCAATCTTTCTGTGAAAGCTAGCAATCAGTTTGAAAGCCATCACATTAAATGTTCAGCAGAAAAAAAAGACGTAACAAATCAATACGTTTGGTTATTTATTTAGCAAGCATTTCATAAACGAGAAGTCAAAGGAGGAGAGACAACATCAGTCTCCATTTGTCAGTCATTCACTGTGAGCAAGGGAGCCTTTCTTCAGTATTTTCATGGCAAGAGCTCACTAGTGAGAGGAGTACATAAAAACCTGCAAGCTGCTATTGCTGTTTTTCCGCTGTTCAGATTCAAGCCAACTCCTGGAAAAACAGTCAGTTCTCAAAAATAACTGCAGCAACAGCAACAAGTGTCTTAAACTCAGACATTTGACAATAATCTTCACTTCACTATGTGTGAAAATCTCTATCTCCTCATCTTTTTCCCCCATTTGTTTCTTCTGTTTCTGCCATATGCTTTATCATGAGAGGAAAAAAAACTTACTCACATGCCCAAATTAATGCAACACTGTGCCTTGATTTTGAATATCACAGTTTGCACACAATGAGAACAAGCCAGAACTCCCTCAGAAAACAGTTGTTTTTCCTCTACCTCCAGGCTGCGTCCATGAAGAAGGGAAGGATGCAATTACTATGGGAATACACCACCACCTATTTAATATGATTATTAAATAGTAAAGGCTGTAGGATCAAAAAAGATATGTACTGTAGGAGGGTATGGGATATTTCCCACCATCGATATAAGGAATTGCAGGTACACTCAATTGGGGCTTTCTACATACGTTATCCCACTTAAATGCCACCTGTGATCAATTTCTGCTTACATTTCTGAAAAAATCAAAGAAACAAAACAGATCAGGATACCCACTATTGCTGTTCTAACAAACAGATGTGGATTTGAAACATTTTATACATTCGTAACTACACAAAGTGGAGTTAATTAACAAATTCATATGTTAAGAAGCCAGACACGTGCTGTAATTATTCAGCCTAGACTCTGTAGATCAGAGTGCAAAGGATCTGAATTAATTTGTTTGAATTAGAACAGTTTTTTCTGTGCATTTGAAGCTCAGTTATACTTAAACACACACCATCTCTCCAGTTTCCATACATGAATGTTCCGATTTCATAGTAATAACTAAACTGATGACAGATTAAATCTGTAAAGGGATTTGATGTCACTCTCACTCCTTTAAATCAGCTGAATAACAAATATATTTTTACAGCATTTTCAATTTCTTTGTCAAGCTCATGGTACATGGTTTGGGGAGCAAGTTGGAAAGCTAAGTCAGAACTTAAGTACTTCTGAAACTAGTAATTTACCTTCACCACAGAAAACCCAATCATCCTAAGGGTTTCTACAATAGAGAATTTGCGCCTTCAAACCAGACAGAGTAGGACATTTATAAAAATTGAAAGGTATGATGAAATCACTTTTCTTGGACTATTTCTTTTTCTTACAAAAAACATAGTTGTAAATTTCTCATATATGAGAACTGCACAGCCTGACTGCCCCTATAGAATACTTTTTGACTTCTTTACTTCTTTCTTTCTCTAAGTAAAATTCCACAATATTTGACACTGTTTCTAAAAACATCAGTGGAATACATTATTCCTAGAGGCAGGCCTTTACAGCTTCTTTATAGAATCTAAAAAGTTTATTCTCTAGTGAGTAGTATGCACCTACTTACCTAGTAAGTAGGAATGCACCAATATTGGGAGACAGGAATGTTAAATATATAGAAGCTCACTCTCAAAAAACAGCTAAAGAACTTCTATCTCATAGCTGTCTATTAAATCTCTAGTGACAGCTGAAGCAAGGATGGTAATTAACACACCCCCTTGGTGTATGACGTTTTCCATGTTAACCACAGGAGCAAAAACTTCAGGCTGTTTGTGAGGCCCATCCTTCTCCTGTAGAAAGAAGAAAGAAGCCGGTATTTTACCAATATCCTTTTCTTTGAGCTATTTCTTTATTGGTATAATCTATTTCTCAAAGAAGCTGCAATGATTCACACCAAAGATCCATCTACCACAGAGCCTAATATAAATCATCCTTACAAATCACAAGTCAAGCGACCTTACGGTTCCACTATTTGAAAAGAGTTTTAAACAGATTGGCTTTGCAAGGCAGTGGACAGGAAATATAATTCCCTGTTCTAACAGTTGTTCATCTTCATTTCCCTGTACAATCTCAGATTTCCCTGAACTTCATCCTCTCATGCATTCAGGGAATTCAGAATGGCTTGCTCTTCAATTATTGCCTAAATCTTAAACTATTCTTAACGTTGCACTGTATCAAATAATCCTAATAATGTTTGCACTCTGCCGATGAAGGGTGATGCCAGAATTCACTTTCCTGTATTAGATACTCCCACAGCACTCCATTGTGCTGCATGTCTGACTCTGATGAGGCAAGAAACATGCTAGACTGCTAATTTCAAGTAGAAATTATTTGGCAGAAAAGAACAAAAAGAACAAGAAAAAAAATGAGGACAAAAAAGTTATAGCAATTGGCTGATAGAAAGAAGGAATAAGTGTAGTTTTTGTTTTAAAGCAAGCCCAGGTGTTAAAAACAGAATTGCACTGTAGTTCATAATTCTATGAATGATGATGAATGAGTATAGCAGATGCTGTCCACATGAACACAATGTACATTGAATGTGTACACCTTTTCTTCTCCTACCTTTTTAGCACAAGCACAGAACATCTCTGTACTTTGAGTTGTTCAGGGTTCCCTTGAACCTTGTATATTACATTTTGAAAACTCGTGGATGTCAAGTAGCAAATGGCTGCATAACTCTTTCTTCCAAAGAAAACATGATAGAAAGTGCTAAATAAAGATCTTTGTAACTGCCCTTTGTTTGAAACCTGACTTTAAATATCACCAAAGATTTTCATAAAAAATAAATTAAATCTCTGCATGGTGAAATGTGTAGTTTTTTTGTTTTTTTTTTTAAGCTTTTTAAATTTCAAATATTACCAGGTTGTTACTTTCCTGAAAATCTAGTGGAAAATAAAAGAGAAAGAAACATTCGAAGCAACCATAGAAATGATGTTTATAAAATATTTTCAAGGAGAAATACATATTGCTCAGATTTATAATCACCTAATCATCTATAATCAAAACATGACTGATTACAACCAATCTTTCCCCCACAATTAGAAGTCTAGCCAATAGGCTGCACATAACACTGCTTTTTGTCAGACTTCTCTTATGTGAACCCAATATCACTAGAACTGATATATGTCTAGATTCATGTTTTTGTGTGCACTCATTCTATATAGCAACTTTATAAGAAGGTCCATAATTTGTGATTCAATTGCAAATTCTGAACAGCTACAGAATAATGCTTGGTTCAAAAGAGAAGTTTATTTCCAAACTGATAATAAATAGTGTCTTTAGTTTTCTCACTTGCTGAAGAAAATTAGGAATCCAGCCTTCAGCCACTTCAAAAAATCGTTACATAGGACATCATCACAAAATTCTTCAACGATGTGTAGTTGTCTGACCCAGTTGGAAGGTTGTTCTAGAAAAGTACATCTCTGCTAGAAGGAAAACATTTTTATAACTTCCAATATACACATGAATTCATAGCCAGCTTTTTCTCACTCATCACTTCCCACTCACTCATCTCATTTTAGGACTTTTCTCTTAGCTTTACTATCTATTTTACTTGGTATTCATTTCAGTCTCTAGTGCACTGACAGTAATCATCTAACTCTCTTCAGTCTCCACTTTGCTTGGCTAGACAAGCCAAAATGTAACAGCCTTTTGAGACAGTCTACTCATCTTTCTAGAAAGAGCTACTAGGAATTGTTTTCCTTTGAATGCATCTTCCTGAAACCAGGTATCTGGGATGTGTGCTGCATCTCATTTGAAATTTTGGAATTTTCTATCCACTGATACCTATAATCAAAACATGGTCTGTTCTGGAACATCCAGTGATGGGCAGCACTGATACAACTTTGAATTTTTTGGAATTCTAATTTCTTTATTTATTAGCTTTTCTCAAAAAAGTAGCTGCCTGCAGGGTAACCATAACATTTCTACACAACCACACCAGCTGCTAAGATACGTGGCACGACTGGCTGATTTCAATTATATTCTTACACCACATTTGCAACACACAAAGCTTGCATGTTTGTTTAAGAAATTAACGTGTCCTAAGCCTTTGTATGATTCTGAGCCAGATATATCTTCATAGCAGTGATGCAATGTCTCACGATCCACTTCCCAGCTCTGATCTTAGAATGACATGGGTTGGAAGGGACCCCAAGGATCATCGAGTTCCAACCCTGCTGCCATAGGCAGAGCCAATCAAAAAGGTGAAGTATTTTGCCACATTCACAGACATGTTGCATACATGTTCCATACTACTTGGAGAAGGAGCTGTCCCTAACCATGGAATAATAATCATCAGATCATTTATTTATATAAGTACACACCATAGAGTTCCTTTATGATATAGAAAAAAGTCCCAGACATCCCAACCAAGACTAAGGCGATCAATATGAGCATAATGTTTTCCCAGTGGAGGAGACCCAAGAAGAAGAAAGGAAGCTAGGACAATTCTCTTTTGTAACTTTGAATGATATACCCTGAGGAACATGGAAAATGGTGTTCGGGAATAGCTAGAACTTATGTGGTAGGTCAAGCTCTGACGAGTTCCAATAAATTTACTCCCACAGATTGTTGCCTAGCAGCCTATGCAGAGTTCTACTTCTTTCTCTTACGACAATGTTTTCTTTCTTTTCAGTGGTAAAAATATGGGGTTTTTTTATAGGTTTTTTTTTTCTCCTCCTTGTCAGCAACAGATTGAGAAAGATAGTTCCCTGCAGAAAAGAGAATAAGATCTTACTCCTACAAAACCTTTGAAGAAAATGGCTTTTAGAAAGGCCACATTCCACATTCTAATTGTCTAATACTATCTCAAGGTCTAGCAAAGGGCTTGGATCAATAATAAGTTACATGCACCAAGCTAGACAGGTTAAGTAGAGTTAGAACACTTGTCAAAATACATGACGTTAATTAACATTATAAAAGCAAGTAATAATAATGCCCCATAAAAACTGCATTAGAAAGAAAGTAGAATAGCACAGGTCACATTAACTTACAGCATAAGGGAAAGGAGGCAGCAACATTTCTCCTTTTTTAATGGGAGACTATGTAATCAGAGGCTAAAAAGGGACCTGAAGTATTTTAGGTCAGAATACACAAGGCGATCCTACGTAAGCAAACTGGTGGACTCAAGTGAAGATCCACTGATAAATGATCAAATGCTACAGGGATGCTAGATTCACTCGGACTAAATCCTGTTGCAATGGTTAGATTTTGAAGCTTTGGAAGAAAAAAAATAAAGAGGGAAGAAAGGCAAAAAGAAAGGGAAAGAAGGGAGGGAAGAAAGAGGGAAAGAAGAGACACATTCAACATTCTTCCTTCTACCAGAAATGAATTGTGAGCCACCTGGAAGAAAGGGAACAAAGAGGAAAGGAAAAAGACGGAGAGACCACACCTTCAGGGTCAATGGTCTTTCTGGTGCTGCATATACTACCCTCAGTGCCACTGATACCTGGAGTACTCAATTCCACACTAAGCAAAACCAGAAGTAACAAAAGTAACGCATGTCTGTACCAGAGTAAAATCCTGTTTGTGCTAGACTGACCTGTTCTGCGACCTGTTGCTATGACCTTGCTGTTGATTTATAGCTTCTTGCCTGAAACAGCACATGAAGTCATAAAAAGAGGCAGAATTCTTTTTTTCTTTGTAATTCCATACTGCTGCCATTTATAGCTTCTTCTTGAATGTGTGTGTGCAGGATTGTGATACAAAATAACACTAAGAACTTGACCCTCACATTATTTTCTCTTCCACTATTATTTTGTGCCATGTAGGACCCATGAAGAAATAAATCAACAACAACAACAACAAAAATGAACAAACCCTCCTGCCAGTTTGTGATGTTTTTGTAGAAGCTCAGTGTTAATGGGCACTAATTACCCTTGGAAATCATCATAAAATTCATGAAAAGGTTGATATTGTACATTTGATATCCTCTGGAGGCCATCTACAAGGCAGAAGTGCAATTTTATGAGAGGCATGAACAAATTCCACCTTTCAGAGGATGGTAATTTCTGAGTACGTGCTGTTTTAGTGGGTTGGGCATTCACCATATTTACGGGTCATTACTTGTCTTTGAGAGGATGGAACTGACATCCTTCTCTTAAAAAAGTCAGTTGATTGGGAAGAAGTCCTCAAAATGGCTACTGTAAAATAATTCCTGAATGTTGAATACCACTATTAAATGACTAAGAAGCTAATCAGCCTTCCTTTATCTAGTGTTCAGTCATACAGTCAAGGAATCCATGCAGAAAACTATTAGAGCAGCATAAGATGAAAGAAAAGGGATGTATAAATGATCAATAGCCCTGTGGAGCAGTAATAATAATAATAATAATGCTATCTCAGTGAGCATCATTTCTAGGTGGTAATTTGAACAACAGTGAAGGTGAGACTTCTCAGCATTTTAAGAACATGCTGTGATGCTGTTATTTATTGAATGATCCCATAAACATAGGATTGCAAGTTGCAGTAATATGGTATCTCCTGGCCAAACATTTACAGAACTTTAAGAATATATATTTTTAAATTTAATTTTGAATTGCAGTTATCACAGAAAGTACATAAATATTCAAATAACAGATAACACAAGTTTTTCTTCAGTCACTATTGGTATCTGTGGTGGATTGCAGTTATGCAAGTACAACTCTGACTACTGTTGCTCTTGGGAGAAAAAAGTCATCAGTTTCTTTTATCTGTAGGTCAGCCCCACAGTTGAGCAGATTAGCGTGTTTGATTTCTATTTATCATTACAATGCCTTGGTAAGTGAGAATTTTCCCCGTCTTACAAATGACATGCGAAAACTCAGATCACATGAATATTAATAACAAGGCAGGTATCATGCTGGAAGATATAGTAAATACACAGACAAACTAACTTCACCTTGATATGCAAGCATTTATGTAATCACAGTTTGTTCCCCCCAAATCTGTCAGATATTATCTCTTTTGACTCAATTGTCAGCAGTGCTTTCAGGCATTAAATGGGTTTGTTGGGAATCAGGAGAGCTACCTGACTTCCACCAGTCAGATCATTCTCCTTTTTCTGGAGGGGTTGGGGTATTGTATTTCTCCAGGTAAGCTCAGCCCTCAGGTAAAACACACAGGGCAGGAGACCACAGGCAGCTCCCACCACTCAGTTATACTTGTTCCACAATAACAGGATGTAAAGGATGAATTCAAGAACAACTGAGTAAGTTCAAAAGAAGAAAGTCAATGAAGATAACTGTAATTACAAAAACCACGTTTGAGTCATGAAGGCTTAGAGATGGAAATTTTAGAGATTAGAAGAAAACGGAGGGAAAGTTCTATATATTTTCTAATTTATATTCTTCCCCTGTGCTTATTGTTCCCTGAGCATTCCTGTTTGGGCAGTGCTGAAGATAGGCTGCATGGACATTTCTTCTTTCACAACATAGCCAAGAAGTCTAATACATTTAGAAGTTCTTGATAAACAACTGCACTCCTCACCATGCTCTCCTGGCAACAGTGTGTCTCATAAGAGAAACAAGGCACGGAATTTCTTGTTTGTGATAACCAGCTTCTATGATCAGAAGAGAAAATAACTTTTTCTATAAGGTCGTGGCAGATCTGGCTGGCTTTTAGCTGTTCTGGATCATCAGTCACAGAACACGAACAACCTCAAAAGGTGGTAATTCCAGGAAGACATTGAGAGATTTTGCTCATTGCATGTTGCCCTGCATGTTTCACGGTGTCAGAATAGATTTTCTGAACAATTCTTAAAATAAATTAAAATATATATATATATAGTATAAGCAAGGATTAGTTACTGAAATCTTGTTCTGTTCTGCTTTAGAGAGATACCAACGAGGATTACAAACGATGGTCACTCAATAGGATTTAAAATATCTTCCCTTGTTGATATGTCCAACATAGGGTGTGAAAAATAGCACCCTTTGTGTCAGCAAGTGCTGTATGGGATACTGAAAGCCAGCCAGCCCTCTACCTCTCTCTTAATTAGTGGTGAAAAGCCCCATCCCAGCCTGTCCTCACACACTGTGCTGTTCTTAACACGCAGAGCCAGGCTACCATTTCAGGCAATGTGCTAATACATATGTCAAGTTTCGCTCTAGTTCAATATCTCTGAACCTTTTATCGATAGAAAAGTGAGATTTTTCAGAGAAACTGGTGAGTCACTTTGAGAAACACGTTATTTATGGAGAGCTCTGCGGGGAGTTTCTCCTGCTAGCTGTTTCTCTTCACAGAACCATTTTGTTTGTTAACTATTAAGACACGGACATAAATTTTCTGGTTTTTTTTTTTGTTTGTTTGTTTGTTTGTTTGTTTTAAGAAACAATACAAAGCCACAGAAAATCCTAACAGAAAACCTTCCTAGAAAACCTATCACTGTGATCTGGCTTTATCTTAATTTGTAAGATTTCAGGTCAGCCTGAACTTCCAGTTGTATCACTCCTGTATCAGACATACTGGAAGAGCTCAGTTCTGTTGCTCACAAGTTTTGTTGTCACAGCTGTAACTCCATGGGACTCTCTTTGCTTGCTTCCTCACTCACTTCAAGAATTGAAGTTGTAGGGTCTGTATGTTAACATACAATCTCTCTCTTCCATTTGTTTCAAAGGAGGTGCTTGTCCAGACTAAGAGGGAACACGAGTTACGTTTCTATGTCATCTCCTTTAGGTTCTTTGCATTGCCCTAAGTCTCAGAAATAAAGTGAAGTAGAAAAGCCTGAATCTGCACTGGAACAGCTGCAAGTTGGGAAAACACATCTGAGCTATCTTTAACTTATACTACTAGAGATACACAAGATCTAGCACGAACCATAAGAAGCAGCAGAGAATTGATACTGCAACAACTAATTTTGGATGAACTTAAGGATATATAAGGGAAAGGGAACATGGTATCTTGCCTGCATAACACAAGATTGGCACGTGTTAATCCTCTTGTTTTAAGTTGGAAAACTAAGGTCACTGTCACCTTAACCTCTTATGAAAAAGCACAAACATCACCTAACCTTCAACAAAGATACTCCTTGCTGGGGCAGCCTTCCTGAAGAAGTCCCATGCTTAATTCTGAGTGCCAGAGTAAACCTGGGCAGACAGAACATGCAGGCAGTAAGGGTGAGCTGTGGAGCTGTTGCAGAAGGAGGGGTTTCCTTTGCCCCCAGTGTAGTCCCCCATGAGTCATTTGGAAGATATTAACAGTCACTTAGGCCAACCCAAAAATAACATTTATATCTCTTGTTTAAAATAGTGACATTTAATTATAAAAGAAAAATGTAAATAACTTTGAAATATCTCTAGCTCCAAATAGCTCCTTTAGTGTCCAGAATTAGCTGCCAGCTTTGTCAAATAATATATCAAATAGCCACTTCTCTCCAAAGAGAGAAGTAGTAACCAGTGAATTTCTGACCTAAACACTGCCAGGCACAGGAATATTGTGTTTGGAAAGGATGACCTTAAACAGAATACCCAGCCATGCAGTTACCAAAATCCAGCTCTATGCTCTGCAGAAGGTTGTGTTCGTACACCTCAGCAGCAAAAAAAATCTTCTTGTGACTTTCTTGTTTAACCTCCACACCAAAAAGACTTTTGTCCCTGAGAATCTCTCCTGTTCTATACTGCTGTGCATCTCTGACACCATACCCTGGGGCATATATTTTGTAAGTATTAACTGATACTGAGGGTGCAGTAGATATGCACCCCCAGATTTAAGTTTTGTGGTTCCTGCCTGGCTACTTTTTAAAGTTGTACTATTACAGGAGTAATTCAGACTATGCCTCCAGCCAACTTTGTCTTGCCCTTCCCTAGTGCTAATACCCATTCACTTTAAAGCACACAAAAAGGGATGTTATGTGCTACACTGAGATGTTAGGCACTTTTCACATCAGCAGACACTGGAATAGCTGCCAGAGAGGTTTCAACACAGAATGTGACTGTAGAATTCAGTAATTTATATAATGAAAACTAGAGCTCCAAATGGAATCAGTGGGAGATTGTCATTACCCACTGGGGACAGGGATTTAGACTAGGACTTGTTATATTTACTTTTATTTGTAATACCCTTCACAAAGATTATAATCATATATTCAATTTTGAATATATGTGGTCTGTGGGAAAACAAACACTTCAAATTACACAATTAACTTGTTTCTTTGTAAGGAAAGACTAATTTGCAGAGCACAGGCTCAAAGTGATTTGTGCTGTTGTTTCTTAATTTTGAATTCCACATGAGATCCTATTCTACACAGTGGATTTGATTGTAATCTGTCTGGGTTTGTGTCGAATCCTTCTTCATATTCATTGCTCTCCATAATGCCACAACTATGACAATGGTTTTATTACAAAGTGATGAGACTGAGTGTCCCACAGTGAATGAATGGCGGGAAAGCAGCCAAATAGTAGGTAGGGATTAATATTTTAAATCCAAGTATAATGCTGATATTAGGACTGTTGAATGTTTGGAAGTGCAGGAGGTTGGATTCTTCATGTTTAGCACTAGATCTCATACAGTTTTTAAATGTGGCTTCTGGAATATCATCCTTCATGGTCAGACTCAATTATTTCTACTGATTAAAAAAAAACCCAACATATTACTATTTTCTTAGGCCACAGATTTTTTCTCTCTCTGATTAGAGCTTGCAAAACTTTGTGATTTTGTGAGAGAAACAAAATTCCCAACTTCAAACAGGAAATGTGCAACAACTTCAGTAAGCTTTGGTTTTCACACAAAATAAGGAAAAATATCCCATATACGATTCCTTCTCCCTTAACACTTCTGCAAAAATCTTGAAAGCTCTCTCTTACACACGTATTCTACCTCTTACCGAAACAATCTACAAGAAGCAAGATTTCCAGAAAGGTTTATCTAATAGAATGTGCCTTTTATTTTTCCTTTTTTTTTTTTTTTTTTTTTTTTTTTAATTTTTATTTTATTTTATTTTTTTTTTGCAGTGTACAGAACAAGGCGTTAAAATGATTTGGGAGCAGAGGGGAATAGATACTGGAGCTAATACACTTTATGAAAATAGATACCACACAGTGTAACAGCAGTTTTGTACTCTGCAGTTGAAATCAGACAATGAATAGGAAATTGAGATTGATAGATTTGTGAAAAGAGTTGTGGGCAAGTCTTCAGTCACTTTCATCTTAATGAAACTGTACTCAAAAGGCTATTTTGGCTGCACTCTAGCTTTATTAAAACACATCTGCTCTTCTCAGTTTTGTTCCTTGCAGCTAAATGCTCACACATTAGTGAAACCACTTCCAAGACTGGTAAAAATTGGCTGCTTCAGTGAGAATATTGGTAATGGGACTCACAGACCTCAATTTGGCAAAGATTTCTGAAGCTTTCGGTGTGCTTGATGCCAAATGTTGAGTTGAATGCCTGAAAGGGAGTAAAAGCCCTTGAAATCCCAATTTCAGTAGGGTGGAAGTGATGAGCTGGAGAGTAGCCTTTCCAGGCACTTCAAAACTTGCCCTTCTGCTGTCAGGACTAAGCATGTTCAGCAGCAATCGAGCCATTCTTGTACTACAGCTGTCAAATCAGAACCTCTCACAAGAACTGAAGCAACACGCAACAAAGTAAAATATCACACCTAGAGACAAACACAAAGTTTATTCCTCTCTTGCCCTTGACACATTTCATCAACTCTCTTTCAGGCTAAAGAAAAATTGCCATTCATTTCTTGCAGTCCAGACGATGACACCTCACAACTTCCTGCTAAGCTGTACAACTCACAGTACTAAGTAATGTTTTATCACCATTTGACAGTTGCAAGCTCAAGGAGCTTAGCTCTTTTAACTCGCTTCTCAACTCCAGCTGCCCTCTACTCTTTGCCAAGCTCCTTGTACACGTGCTGACATGCTTGGCTTCTGCCCCTAGGCAGACGGGATCTGGCCTGCTCTCTCAGAAAGAAGCTGCCTAACTGTAGGAAAATACTGGATTTTGCCATATATTAAGTCTGGCTAGAATTGGCAATTCCCAGTTCTTTCATTTTCTGACTTCTTTTGTAGCTCTTCTTGTTTTAGGCTCTATTTATCAATTTTTAATCTTTATGTCATTTACTCTAATTAGAGCAGAGAAATATAGCCGAAATTACAGGTAACATAAGCTCATAAAAAACTTTTAGGTTTGTATCTTTTTAATCATCACTTCAAACTTTTCCCAAAAATTTGTTTCTTCAGAAGCTATTAAGAATATCAGTATTATTGAAGAATAGTACTAGGACAAACAAACTTTTTTTTTCTTCCAAAAATGAAGTGGAAAAAAAAAAAAAAAAAAAAAAAAAAAACAACAAAATAAAATCTGGTGCATTATCTCTTACAAAATGGAGAAAAATAATGACTGATCAAGCCCATCAGTTCTTGGCAGGCTGATCATCCAGACAAGAGATTCAGACTTAGCCTGGGATACAGAAGATGCTGAAACCCTTCTTTTATTTCCCTCCATAAAGGAGGATCAATGGAAATTATCCCATGTCTATCACAACGACAGAAATAAAGCACATCCAGTCATAGAATCACAAAGGGCAGGTCCTACTTGATCAACCTTGTTACTTTTTATGATGCCAGAACTGCATCAGTGGACAAAAGAAGTGGTGTCCCTGTTCACTTGAAGGAGGGTTGGACCCAATGACCTTTAAGGGACCCTTCCAATTCAAACAATTATATGTTACATGAAATAGAAGATTCATGAAGAAAGCAGTTTTTGTGCTTGATCTAGAACTAGCATCAGCTGTGAAAGGAAGAGGCAAAATTTGTCTAAATTAGTAGATCAGGCTTTCAAAGCTGTTTGTGCTGAACATCTCCATTACAAATATCACCAAATGGCATAAATACTAATAAATTCCCAGGAAAAACAGATTGTGCATCAAACCCTTGTGTACCCTGACTGGCCTCCCCTCAGAATATGTAATTGGCTAAACACATTGTTTGACTACTACTTACAGCTATAAAAGTTTGGGTTTTTTTTTTCCCTTTTTCATTTCATAGGTCAAGCTTGTGATGACCTCCTGAGCAAGTGTGATATTAACTTTACAGCCTTTATACAAACCATTTTTCTCCAATAGGACAAACACAGCCAACACAGTAGAAAAAAATACTCAAATATTAAATTCAATAACCCAGTGTGCGTCATTTAGGGATATTTTATGTTTTCGACCAACACAGATACTGGAATGAGATCAGAGCAATTTTTAAAAACCTAATGACCACTTAACAAAGACTTCTAGTTGTTGTCGAGCTTAAATGAATGTAAAGACACAATTAGGAGACATATAGGTTCTGTGCCTTTATAGTTCCCTTCATGTATCCAGATTCCAACCAGGACCGTTTATATCTGCCTTGTTTACTCTCTGTTATTTCTGTAACTGAAGTGCATGTCAAATACCTAGTCTCCCAGACACAAAAGGGAAAAACTTTGATTTTCTTCTGATAACAAGCAATCAACAAAAGAAATGAAGTAAACAATACAGTCACAGGTGGGTAAATACGTAAAACTGAATATTTCTTCAATAAGGTATAAACTCTAAATGAACTTTGTAAACAAAAAATCTGGAGTGAGCTGTGGCAACTTTATAGAGGGACTGAAAGGAAGTTGAGCTC
Organism: Lagopus leucura; assembly: GCF_019238085.1. Classification (NCBI taxonomy): domain Eukaryota; kingdom Metazoa; phylum Chordata; class Aves; order Galliformes; family Phasianidae; genus Lagopus; species Lagopus leucura. The sequence continues at coordinate 3,368,322 of NW_024962256.1, forward strand.
TTCAGAGATTAGCTAATTTTTAGAATCAGATTATAAGCAGCCATAAAAATCCTACATGGAAAGAATTAAAAATCAAGATCTTTTCCTGCAAGATTAAATGGCTGACAACTGCAAGATTGAGATGCCTGAAAGAAGTTCAGAAGTCTTTACACATACGTAAGTGCAATCTAAAAAATTACATTGGCTAAAATAATGGTGTTTTGGATGCAAGTTCAAATACAGAAGATAAAAACAAAATATTTGAATTTAAAACAGAAATTCAATATTAAATTTGGAACACGTTTAAAAAAATAAATCAGAATTGTGCTTTGAAGACAGTAAAAAAAAAAAAGTTCCAGGGCTGGATTGTTTGTCTCTGAAATCCTCCTCTAAGCACCACATGCCATTTGAAAAGATAAACTTTCGCCAAATTGAGTCTACTAGTCTCAACAGGAGCAATAGGAAAAGAAATTGATGGCCCTTGTTTTCTAAACTTCAAAACCGTAAGACCTGCTGATTCTCTGATCTATTCAATTACATGTGGTTCAGCTGTAGCACTGAATGAAAGATATTTGGTGCCTTATTTACTGTCCTTTTGTAGGAGAGAGTAGTTACAAACTCTAAGGCTATTATTAGTGATTTCTCAGTACAAAGATTGTAATATCCATAGACTGATGCCCTAGTTCTGCAGTAATGCTCACAGATTCTTTGTAGGCAGAGATGTTTAAAAAAGACCTTGCTCTTCACCACTCAGTTTTACTTCTTATTTACTTGTGTGAATCTACCCTGCTGCAGCAAATACCTCTGATTGTGCTATTGTTAGAAGCTAAGCCAATAAATGTCAATATCACTGGATACTGCTTGGAAAACCTGTGGATCCAAGAAGCAAAAAGAGCCTAACAATGAAATACAATCAGCAGCCCTCTGCTCTCTGTTTCTAGTTGTACCTACATTACAGCTCTCCTCAACAAACCTTATCAACTTCTGACTTTATTTGCCTACTTCTACAATGTGAAATACACTCTGTTCTTTGACATGCACCTTAGAACTCTCCAAAGTTTAAAAAAAAAAAAAAGAAAAAAAAAAAAGAAAGAAAAAAGCTCCTTAAGAGTTTATTATGATTCATTATCTGACATCCAAGATGTGAAACACCAGACAGGAAATAAGTGTTACACAAGACATTCAATGTTCAATAAAAGAGTTTTGGAAAATTTTAATTTACTGGCTGAAAACAAAAATGATAGATTTTAATCTCTGATCTTAATAAATGCATAGAGAAAAGGCTCTGCACCAATCACCATTCCCTGTCAGCATCTGTCACTTAGGAAGATGTATTTACTTTTGCCTTGTTTTTCTGCTCTTTAGGAGTGATGCAGCTAGGGTCCAAGATATTCCATATGACAGATTCCAGCCAAGCTGGCAGAGATGTGAAAGAGGGTCTCTAAATGGCAGCCCCTTCTCTTCTCACTGTGTAACCTCCAGACAAATCTCTTCATAAATAGCCCAGTGATTACATTTACAAGCCCATCATTTTGGTAGGAAAGATCTTCTAAAGCCTTGTGATTCACAGTAGAAAACCTCTGCTAGCTGGCCTGAGGGTAATTACTTCCTAATGTTTACCTCTCCTCAAGAGGCAGCACAGCAAATAAACCAATGTCTAGAAATGGAGAAAACCTTATCATGAAATGGAGGGGAAAAAAAAAATCAAGGCAAAGAAATAGAGCTTCAGAGCTGAGGTAGAGACAGTCACAGTACATCATCCTTAGGTGCAAGCAGCGTATGTGCCAGGGAAAGCACAAGGATGCAATCTGTGATATAATCAATCAATTTTCTTTTTCAATTGTGGAGACAGACAGTTACAACACTCTGACAGTCCTGTTTAATTAAGAATGCCTTTTGTCAGGGAGGTGTTGCAGGAAAGCATGGGAGCCTGGTGATGGAATCAGGGAGGCAGCATGCCTACTTTGCCTCTGACTTTTGCTAAAGCCTTGTAGCAATCATAATCCATTAAGATGAAACTACATCCCTGCCAGGCCCAAACTGCAGCATGGACTAGATCAACATGCATCTCACTGGCAAGGTGTTCAGATCCTTCAGCCAAACGAAGGACTGCTTTTTACTGACAACATCCTCTTCACAAATCAAAGCCCTACAATAACCGTGCCAGCACCTTCTCCACATGGAGGAGAAGTTATTAGGGACTCCTAATTGACACAATTTACTTAGAATCATCATCAGACTTCAATGAAAAAAAAAAAAAAAAAAACCTGACAAAAAAATAAAAACTCCACTGACAGCAAGAGATGGTGAAATATTAAGAAAAACCAGCTTCTGGCAAGCCTTCTTCCCCAGAGATCTCAGTGGAATAGGACAAACTGTTTTTTTTTTTTTTTTTTTTTTTTTTTTTTCCCCTTAAGATCCTATTTCTTATAAACTTCAGCAGAGGACACGTTGCAGCCTGGGAAGGCTGCAGTAGCCCCTGCCATGGTTACTGCATCCCCACTAACCTCTCTTGGTGGGATAGAGAGTTACTTCCATACTGGCTCATACTGTTGCTACTGACACCACCCCCAAGCTGCCTAAATCCTCCTTCCACCTCGCAAGTGTCCTGAGGTATGAGTACAACAGTGCTGAGAGGGCAAGATCCACACTTCCCCTTTCAATGCCTGGTGGCATTGAACCAAAGCATCTCCTCTTTCCCTTGAGATGATCACCTGTGATCTTTTTCTCCCATCACACCTTTATGAGCTCACACAAAGACTCATCCCATGTCTGTGCTTCTTTCTTAAAGCAACCTTCCACAGAAAGCCCACCTGAGAGACCATGGTGTCCATCCCAAGCACCCTATTCTGCTTTCCTCAAGCACACTCTATGCCAGCCTCTGCCCTTTGCCAGCCTCTCCTTCCCTTTTCCCAGCCGGAACTTTAACAAAATTCTTTCCTATCAAAATACCAGATGTTGGGGTGGGGTTGTGATCACATTTCTAGGAAGCTGCAAGTCTTTTAGGGGTTCATGTAGCCCTGTTACTGCTTTCTTTCACGCTTTATTGCTGCCCGAAATGTCTCACCCAAAGGTGAATGACTTTATGGATCCACATCCTGGTTGATCAGTGTCAGAAAAGCAAGCAGGGAAATGCTAGCAAGGTTGCTAGAGTTAAGCGGGAAAACACAGAGCTTTGGATTTCTAGATCTAGATTTGTTCCAGTTGTCCTCCCTCATCAGTCTCCAATTACTCAGCCAAAATTTAATGAGGAAACTGAGGCTTGGAGTTAAAGGCACCTGGCAGCGTGCAGGAGCAATACAGCTTGGAGCAAATTGGACAGTTTGTCATAGTCTCAGGTGGCTCATTCAGAGCCCTGAGAAGGAAAGACTTTGCTTGAGTCAATCCACTTTTAGGGCAGAATTTCTCCAAGATGATGCTTGCCTTTGTTTGTTATCAGAGCCAAAAAACAAAACAACAACAACAACAACAACAACAACAAAAACAAAAGCTTTTAATGGCTGTAAGAATCTAATTTATTAGAACTAGCTTCTGGGTTCATTTCTTTAAGAGTAACTTAACCAATGCTTGATTTAACTGTCTTTGATACAACAATAAGTTTCTCAGATTGTTGCCTACAGAACTGTTCCTGTTAGAACCTCCCTGAAAGAAAGAGGTTGAAAAGAGATCCCGAGTACAAAACCTCTGACTAAACTTTGCATGAATGCCTGTGTTAAGATTTCGCTGTTATCTTCTGAAATGTGCATATTTTGATAATTTCTATGGATTATCCTTTGAAGCACACATTGGGCAAACTTAATCCAAGAAAACAAAGTCAGCGTTCCATAACTGGAACATCTGAAGAAAGAAGGAAGAGAAGAATCAACTCCCTGAGGGAGTTGGGGTCTTTTTCTAATGACATAGTTTATGTAATGATGATATTCCCCATATCTCTTTTGCCAGAAAACTTGTTTGCTTGCTGGATTTGTAACCTTTTGGCCAACTGCTTTGAAATGAAAAGGCAGATTAAAATCAGCCCACTTTTCAACATGAAAAGAATGACAGGTAAAATATGGTTAACATGAAATCAGATGTAACAATAATGTTACAGCATGCTGAAATTTGAAGTCCAACACTATTAGGAGTCATGCCCAGAGGAAATGAAACCATATGGTATCTGCCATGAGAACATGAAGAATTATTGTTCCTAGCCATACAGCTCCCTGAAGCCTGGCAGATGGAAGGAGCAATACACATGCCAGCATATCTAATTAGCTCAAGGACTTCATTTCTCTGCTGTTTTTAAAAATGTCACTTCTTCAAAGTCTGATCCAACATTCATAGAAGTGAAAGGAGGGATATTTTATTTGACTACAGCAAATGCTGACCCCAAACCTGCAACAGAGTAAAGAAATATCTGGCTGCTGGACATTTGCAGTCATTTGCAGGACACAGGCAAGAGAAAGGTGGAGACTGAGCTACTTCTGACCAGTAGGTTCAAGAAACTTCTGTTCCAGGTCAGTACTAACCACATTAACTGTGCCAGATCATTCTGGACTGGGAAGGGGTCCACTGCTTTTATACCTGTTGAGGGGGCCAATCTGGTAGCTGCCAAGACAGACTTCATGCAGCCCAGTGTAATCAGTCACACATGTTTGGCTTTAACAAATTGTACTCAGGACTGACTGCAACTAATTGATGGAGAAGGGTTAGTGACTAATCTCTGACTTGTGGCTGGATTAAACTTCTCCTGAAAGGAGACTGTGTCAGCTGAGCGGAAGCATCATTCCCACCTTCATTTTTTACATATGGACATACAGGTATGTGGGAGATTACGTGACTCAGAAACAGTGACACAGGAAGTTTGTGGCAAAATGCACCTATTTAGACTTTTACATTGCCTTCAAAAACTGCTTTCCTTTCAAGGGAAAAAACAAACAAACAAAACACACTTAACCAGTAGATTACTCAGTTATTAAATGAAACATCTCAGAAGGAAAAGTCATTCCTTTCTGTCCCCAGAAAGAGAGCTCATCCCTTCAAGAATGATGGTAAATACCCCAGAGCTTGGATTCTGAATGACAGTGTTAGATCTACAGCTTTGCAAGTCAGTACAGAATTCCCACTTCTAAGAAAACCCAAAATTTTGTGTTGAGATGTTGATTGGCAAAAATACTCAAGGAAGAAAAAGTATTTTGAAGGACAGAACCATCTCAAAGGACTGAGAAGATATTATTCCTTTGTTTTTCAGTTAGAGAATTACCTAGATCAGTTACTATCAAAATAAATAATTGAGAGATATTTTTGAATAGTTTGATTCAGGTAGAATATAGGATTTAGAGGGATTTTGTTATAGAGCACACAGCATTCTTTGTATGAGCTCCAACCCAGGTGCAGGCAGGTCTGCAGAACATCCACACCAGAGAGCCACCAAGCTGCAGTGCTGCTGTCCACTCAGCCTTCTGAGAAACTCTGGAGCACTACTTAACTACAGAACAGATGGAGCAAGATCAGTTTCTTGAACTGAAAATTAGCTGTGCTTTTGAGGTTGAGTTTATCAGCACTTGTGTCAAGGTGCGTGGGTCATTCTCACTGAAATACAGCAGAAAACATTCTGGAAAATCTGTCACATACCAAACAAACAGCTGTGCCTGGCAAAACGATTATGAGAACAAAAATAGAAAAGCTTCATCTTCTTACCCGCGCGTTATCAAAAGATTGAACCATGAGTACTTGCTACAAAATAACTGCAGGATGTTACCATCTTGATCTTTGAGAGGATGTTTAGAATGTATTATAGCCTCCCATTTCAGATAACATATTACTCTTTCACTATGAAACTGTGGAGATGTTTAATATCAAAAAGCAAAAGCAATATTTTACTGCCAGAGTTTCTTGAAAACCAGCACAGGAAGTTAATTATCTGTTGGTTAGGAGAGTTCAAATCTTAAAGATATCTCTCAAGCAACAGCTCCAGGAATCTCACTCAATTCCTTTGGCAGTAAAGCAGTGATATCTCATTCATAGGAAAAATGAATTATAGAAGCAATCAATGCAATGCAGCTCCGAAGTGGCTGAAGACCAGAACATAAAGTTCTGTGTACAAGGCAGAAGTGAGGTCACCAGCGCTCAACAGTGGGATGTTTGATATTTTGATGCTACTTTGAAAACTTTATATTTATAAAACTTTATACTAATCAAATGTGAACAGCATCTGAATACATCAGACAACATCAAGGGTAGTGATCTGTAAGTCACAGCAGCAGCCAGGATAACTGAGTTGGTGCAATCAAAGATGGCATATGTGCTTAGGGAGGACATATTTTTAGATGTCACCTTCTCAGGAAAGGGCCTCAAACAGCGCAAAGCAGACAACAAATTTTGTCTCTGCTTATCAACTTGAGTGATTAATGGTGAATTGTGGACAGAAGCGTATTGTGAGAAAGCGCTGGGACGCCTGGAGAAGAGATTCTGTTGGTGCTATCAAGTTCTGAGACCTTCTAGAAGCAGGGGCAAAGGGAATATGTCTAACAGACAGCCTGCCACTCCAGACCTGCCTTGTGTGCCTGTAAATAACGTGCCACGATCCACATCTCTGCCAGTGTTGAAACTCAGCTACCACATCAATCTGAAACTCAGAGGCTTAGGAGTTAATAGCCCAGGCATACCAGTATAGTAACATGGCCACAGGCACCCAAACATGTGGTCGGAAGACAATGTAAGTGAAGATATGCCAGCATTTGACATGAAAGCGCAGCCACAGAACATTGGATTGACAGCTCACACTGTTGGCTATGACATTCATCACAGTTGTGAATGTGTCTATCTCCGTTCCCTCTTCTCAGCATCTACAGTACTGCTGCTATCATAGCATATGTTATGACTCAGTTAAAGAAAAATTGCACATTAAATTGTTTACATAAAATAAAGTAAAAACGGCTATGCAGGACTTTTGAGTCTGGATTTTGTCAAGTTTGGGGAGGAAGGCCACATAGTGACAGAAGTTTCCCATCACCCGGTCACACTCTAACAAGAATACTGATAGATGTCCGTTTGTTGCTCTAAAATAATAATAATAATAATAATAACAACAACAACTAAGGGACTCAGAGAATCAAGATATCATCATGGGGACCTGAACTAGTATCTGTACTCCAGATAGAAGTGACATTATACAATTCTATGGTACAGAATTGAAATATACTGAAAATGAAAAGAAAACTTCAGCTTTGAAATCCTCAAACATCTTCCCATTCTGGGACACTGGGTGAGGAGGGAAATGTTTTCAACATGATGTGCAGTGTGGTGCAGCAGAAATTGCCTTGGATTGCAGGAAACACTCTTCAAGAAAGAAACAGAATTTGAAATATTAAAGCATGAAGAGGAAAAAAGCAACAATAAAAAACAAAGCAGAGTCTTAATTATACATTTTGAATAAGACAGCTCTCTGGCTGCTTTTGTTTTAACGTAATTTTAAAGCAAAGTCCTTCAAGCACTGTGAAGAGAATGTAGATGATAAATCAGAGGGCTCCTTAACTGCTGTAATTCAAAGGCATTTCACACTTTCTGCTCAGATCACCTTCTAGGTCCTTATGTGTGTGTGCATTGATTAACCTCTGCAGGGAAAGTGGAAAGGGCTTAACAAATAAACCCAATTAAATATGACAAAAGCATTTATCAGTCGAACAGTACATCATTTCTCTTTCCTCAGGCAGTATATATTTGATTACTATAGGATGGAACTGTTCAAAAAACCCAAAAACTTAAAACAAAACCTAACGTGGCAGTAGGGTTTCAGGGCCACTTGATTATTAGGCAGACTGGTTCAGCTACACAACAGGACTCATCTGATGTCTCTACACTTAAGCTGTGACCTATAGTACCAGTTCTGCCAAAGGCTCTCTTACTTTTTTGTTCTTTCGAAGAGCTAACAGCTTGGTTTTCTACATTAAGTATATATATGGAGTACCAAAATTATTGTCCACCTGTAACAACATCCTATTGCATGGGACAAAGCAAATGAGATTGAGGAAAAGTATTTTGACACTATTCTGATCACTGTTTGGAGATGTGATATCTTTTTCCTTTTTACAGTATTTCCTTGGACCTAGCAATTTTTTTTTTTTTTCTGACTAAAAGGCAACAAGAAGAAAGAAGGAACAGATGAATCCAAGTAGAGAGCATTACATATGCAAGGATTAGCACCAAAGTATGACACCTTCCAGAAAATCCCTAAGGTTTCACAATGAAGACTTTCCGTGAGGATTACAGATTAAACTTCATGAAAGAGGAGCATAAAACATAATAATGATGATTAAAATCTCCTGGTATATGAAATTACTGAGAGCTAAATAAAACATCCAACTCCTTTAAGTTTGCTTAAATATCAGCATTTAAGAAGTTGGACAGCAGGTGGTAGAACCTGTTGTGGTGCTAAAGGGACTGGATCACATACAGGGAAAAGCAATGTAGTTAACAGGAAAGTTTGCAAGCTACAGGAGTTCCACTACCAAGTCCTAGGAAGAAAATCTAAATCTTCTCTGCGTTAAGCTGTCTCCTACATCTGTGCTGAGAGGCTGAGTCAAGTTCATTAAGTCAGACCAAAAGTGACTGGTGTGATCAAACAGCCCAATTGATTTTCATGACATGTTATGTTTTTGCTTAGGAATGACTGTGCTGAAGCCTGGAACTTCTGATTTAAGTTTGGATGCTTTGGAGTGCCTCGCAGAAAATTAACAACTAATGTGGGTGGCTACAGCTGCTAAAGAAGCTGTCCAGACCACAGTGACTGCACCTTCTTCCTGTCTTTAGATATTTTGAAATCCTTTCAGGAACTGTGGAATTTGCATATTTAAAACACTTTATACAAGCAGAATCTGAGTTAGCCCTTAAGTAAGTCACATTCACAGTCAAAGCAAAGATAACTCATCCTGCTTCTGCCTATAGGAGATTCAGGGAATGTCTTTTCTCTACAGGGTGCTCCACTGTGTGACCAGATGGTAAAACTTTGGGGGTAGTCCTAAATACTCTCCTTCACAGAAGCATACTACTGGAGGCTCATTTTAAACAATGTCAACAGATCTAACAATGAAATGGTAAGACCCTTCTCCTTCATAACTGTTTCCCACCAGATACAAATTCACGAAACTGTTTCATGAGTTATAGAGCACATCTGTTAGAAGACTTTGTAACTTGAGAGTAGGTTTTGCATTGAATAAGATATTGGAGTGATTTAGAGTTTTTTCCCCTCCAGAAGTGAAATATTTTCATAATTGTAAAATTTCTAAACATAGTTTTTAGATGAGATTTAATAATTTCAGAATGCATTAATTCATAAACTTACAAAAGCTCAGTTTATCTTACATTGCATTACCTGCTATTTAAAGTGAGAGGTCATTTTTAAATTAGAACATCGATTTTTTCCCCTCAAGTAGCAGATATTAGATAACAATAATCTTTATTCCCACTTTCCAATAGACTTCTGAAGTCCAGATCCTGCTTTGCTCCTGCAGAATGTTTCCATTTTGATTACAAGAGATAATGGCATTAAGTTGTTCCAGAGAAGTTCGGCTGGGATATTAGGAAGAATTTCTCCTCTGAAGGAGTGGAGGGGCGCTGTCACAGGCTGTCCAGGGAGATGGGGTGTCCCTGTCCCCAACACGTTCAGGGAATATGGAGATGTGGCACTAAGGGACGTGGTCAGTGGGCATGGGTTGACAGTTGGACTGGATGATTTTAGAATCCTTAAGGCCGGGGAAAAAAAAAAAAATCTACAGAAGAGCATTTAGAAGTGATACTTATAGCCACCCATATTCCAGGGATCTACACATGCAGAGTAGGTGGATGAAAGTGAAGGTCTCTTTAAGGCTTAAGGAACACAATGATGATTCCCGTGTATTCAATAGACTGTAACAAAGAAGCATGCTATCCTTTTTCAGAGCCTGAAGCAAAGCTGCCAGTCTTCAAATCTTTGTGGGCAAGCTAGATGGGCATCAAAGAGTAATGCTACCAAAACAGCTAATTCTATCTGACAACAAGGAGAATTTCATTAGAGGAGTTCTTGAGTTCAATTCTACTCCAAATTTTTTTGATTTTGCCTCCCAGAGAGGATCAGGAAGCAAGTTAACTCAGAATAAAATTCAAATAAATCCTGTGCTCAGCACAGCTCTCCTGGGAATGAGAAGCCAAATGGACTCTTGACATTTAGAGCTTGCTACATAGATCTCTACCCATGTAATTACAAGGAAAAGTTGTATCAATTGAATTTATTTCTGATTTTTATTCTCTTGGGCTCATATGTGGGGAATTTGGGATTAAATCTTAGTACTTTAGATGGAAAATAAAATAATTGTGATTTTGTTCTTTTTTAACATCTGTTCTTCAGTTACACAATAATACTGTTGCCATGTTCCTCTCATGCACTTCACCTCTGCCTGTCATTTCAAGGGCACTGGGGCAGACTCAAGTCTGAGCACAGAAATGATGTTTATATCTATACGCAGATTAAAGCTAAATGTCAAAGTAGAGAGGGAAGTATGCTAACGGGTAAGTATTAAAAAGTAATAACCAAAGAATTGCTTGGAGCAGGTTTCATTGAAATTCCCTTTGTGCTCAAATGCAGACTTCTGCCCTTTGCTCCAGAGGAAAAGAAATAAAAATCAGTGAGTACTTGAAGAAAAAAAAAAAAAAAAATAGAGAATTTCCTCATTTTATCATAACCAATATATTCTCATTTCTTAGGCAATGTGAACTGAACAGCTTCCCACAAAAATGTAGTATTAAATGCAGAAAGAAAGAAGTTATTTCTATATTTCACAGAAAATTTCAAAAATAAAACTAGTTGCTTTATTCTAGACTACAATGACTTAAGTAAGATAAGTACAATTTGTGAATGCTGACGCAAAGAAAGAGAATGTAGGATCACAGGGATGGCTGATTTACTCTGTAGCATTGAAGAAAGGCAGCAAAGGAACACAGAAATTGATGAGTGAGTTGTTCAAGAAGAAGTGGGCAGGAAGTAGAGCAAGAGCGGGGGAAAAGAAGCGGAAGGAGCCCTACTGAAACAGTCAAACCATAGTCAGAAATAGTCAAACCATCATCAGAAGATCTAAGAATGCTTGGGCAGCATTTGTATTTGAGGTATCAAATATTCCTGAGCATATCTACATAATTCTCCTGTTTAAGAGAAACCTTTCAGAAATTTAAGATCTATTCACCTCTTGAGCATGAAACAGCCCTGCAATAGGAGATACAAAAGCAGGTAAGGAAGGAACATCCTGCTCACACTGAGAGGTGTTTATTAGAAGAAGAGGGTGCTGGGCTTATGTTTGCTAAATACATCCACTCTCAACACAGGAGAAAAGGAAGGCTTGCAATCAGTAAGCTTTTCTGGCTCTAAAGAGCAGTTCTCTTCTCACTGCCCTGGCACAGGACAGTTTCTTCTCCAGCAAGAAACTTAGTCTTACTGTCTTATTTTTCCCCTATCTGGAAAACATCATCTGCTATTTCTTCTATTTTTCTCTAGTATTCTAACTAGGAAAAGAAATCTGCAACACACAAACAGCCTGAATTTTTTTCCCCCTAGAAGATTGTATGATCATAAGGCTTCAAAAAGAAGTCAAAGATTACCAATAATAAACACAGAGCAAGACTGTGCTGGGGTTTTAATTTAATTTCTATCTATTCTGAAGCATGAAGCTGTTATTGAGAAAAGCTGCTAGGAAGCCATCCAGTTCAGCTTCATATTGATGGAATTCTTGATCCTAGATCTCCATTTCTGCCTCTTTTCACCTCCCCTTCACTGCTACAAATACATCCTTTAAAGAGCTAAGCTTTTAGTATAAAAGTAGTGTTTTCAGACAAGGGATTAAAAACTACTGCAACAGAAAAACACTTGCACTAGTGCTTTACAGTCTTTCAGAGAAAAAGAGATTTCCTCTCTAGCTTTTGGTATTCAATGGGTAGGAGTTGAAATATCATGAAAGCTTTCTATATCTAGGAAAGATCCTGAGTTATCAGCACACAAATTGGACTTATCATGGCTATGCTGCAAAAAACACAGCAGCATCAGCTTTTTCTTTTTTTCAACTTCAAGCCAAATAAAGAAATATCCTAAAGTTTCTTTCAGGAGGATGCATCCATACAGATAAGCAACTTCTGTAACAAAGAAATTCTGAGATACTTCTAAAAAGGATTGGTTTGAATCAATGTACAGACTGACTATTGAGAACTAGAACTATAACGGTAAGGCTGTATTCTTGAGTTTATTGCTTGATTTATGAATTGAGTATTTTAATGAGAAGTGACAAACTAAACTCAATGTTGGTAACTTAGCTCTAAATACAATACTTTTCCAGGTTTCAGAAAACACAAGTTCATATTTTTGGTCTGAGTCATGGGCTTGTAATGTGATTTCTTAAGCAAGTACTGTAATCCTGAGGTTATTTACTTTCTATGACACAACTTCTGTTTCAGTGAAAAATTCCATCTTGGGTTAAGTTGTTAAATGATATTTTCTTACAAAAGACTCCAGTACATCAATTCCATATGTAATAGCATCTTTTGACCTTCTGTGTCAATTGACTGGCTCCATTCTGACTCTTTAGCTGTGCAAAAGGTCTTCAGGATTCAACTAGGTCAACCAGCTCAGAATTCCCCATGGGGAGGAAAAGCTCAAAATAGTAGAAAAGCTAATTCCTAAAAAATTAATCATCAAGCCAGTCATGAAAATTGCTAGCAAAGGCACTAGCCTTACTACTTGTAATTGTGATTTTTGGTGGGTAAGATATTTCTCCATTAATTTCAAGAGTCAGCTCACTTCATGTATCAAAAAGATACCAGATGCAGAACTAGTTAAAGATGTGCACCATCTTGATCTAGAAACTGTTGATAAACATGAATAGATGAGTTTGCATTGTACTACATGGTTTGATTTCCTTGACATTTTCAAGCAGATTAAAGGCCTTTATTTTTCTTCTTTTGAAAACAGACTGCACATGAAAAGTCAAACTTAATCAGTAAAGTCATTTAAATGACTGAAGAATAACCTTTGTTCGGCTTCTCAGTTTGACCATAAATAGGCTGCTGTGCGATCAAAGCAAGCCAAGGAGAGGTTGAAGTTTCACGAAGAGACAAAGACTATAATAGAGGATGTTATATTCTGTGATGCTCTTACCTAAAAAATAACTTCATTCCATAAGCTCATTGCTCAAACTTCCCCTGTAAACATCATAAACAAATGTGTTAGAGGAATTTTTGCCTGTTTACTTCAAACAAGCTTTCATTTCAAACAGGAATGCCAGGAGTTAAGCATGAAGAGCAGCAACACTGTTACTTCTGAACTTAGCAGTTCTTCATAAGTGATTTGAAACAAAGTTGTGTTTATACTTCTACATTAATTTAAAGGCTGATTAATCAAAATATTTGAGCTTCTTTTTATGGATTTAGTAACAAAACTAGTCTAAAAATAACATTTCCTATGAGATTTGTACTACTAGGTCTTTTTTTTAAGTCAGTGAAATAGTTTTGCTTCTTGAATTGCCTAAAAAGATGAGAAAATAAAATAAGAAAACCCTTAACAACTTGCCAAGGTTATAACTACAAGATTTTGGGCTGGAAAAATCATCATAGAAACATTAAAGTTGGACAAAAATCACTAGAATCATCTAGTCCAACCACCACTCACCCCCACCGTGCCCACTAATCACATCTCCACAGATCGTGAACATCACAGTCAGTGACTACACCACCTCCCCATGCAGCCTGCCTCACCACTCTTTCTGAGAAGAAACTCTTCCCAGTATTCAACCAGAACCCCTGGTACAACTTAAGGCCTCTCAACCTATCGCATACAGCAAGCATATACAAGATTTAACAACTGAATGTTAAGTCATGTCATCCCAGTGTTAATGAGGTATTCAGACAATGTATTTATTAATACACATCAACTTTTGGCTAATGCTGAAAAGATTAGGCAGCTAGACTAGATTATTTTTGATAGACCCTTCCAGCTGAATTATGCTATTTGGTGCTGTCTTGGAAGGCATAACTTCATTTTCTAGTTTCTGGCAGCTCACAAGTCAACCACTCACCACAGCTGCTTAAAAGCACACTTATCCACAAAAAACAAAAAGCAACAAGAAACCAGCACATCCATTGGCTTTTTTAGACTGTAGCACTTGCATTATTGTCACCCATAAGGCAGAGAATTAGACCCTTTTAAGACAATCTAGATTGGCACTGAAAGTTTTGAGAAGAGTTTCTATTATATAACACTCTAAAATACAGAGAATTTTCACAGCACTCACCGAACCAGAAATGAAGACTATCATTCAGACCATCCCAGCTATTTTCCAGCAATCAGCACACAGCAGCTAAATGAAATAGCTGATCCCTCAGAAGGAGCTCAAACCTGCAAGAGAACTTTTGTATTGATTTGAATTCTATGCAGCTGATGTCATGCAGTAGGAATCTGATTAGATATGAAATTCACCTGCAGGATTTGGACGCCAATTTACCCAGGGTAGTAACACACAACAGTTCCTCAGTATCCTTTTGATCAGATCACCAAATATTTTAGGAAAACAAACAAACAAACAAACAAACAAACAACACCAAAAACAGGAAGATAAGACTGACAGAAGATAAATGACAGTTGTATTCATAGTTTAAAGAAGAAAAATAAATGAATATTACCATTCTGCTCAGCTGGGTTGAACAGTGATAGGAAGATCTATAGGAAATAATGGAGATTTTACAATACAACATCTGATCCAAATTCTGCCTTTGGGTTCCGCTGAACAAAAGACTCACAGTACAAAATTTCTGGAGAAGGAGCTTTCTCTTCTCACTTCATCTCAAATAATACAAAAGTTTTGGACAGGCTTAGTGAAGAGCTCTCTAATACTGCCAAGTAAAAATAAAATGCTTTTTTGGCCTTGATTTCAAAGCAGCAATGAGCGTTCACATCTCAAGGCTGTTAATGAGAGCTGTCCTTGTAAGTTTAAGGTATCTGGCTCATCACAGTTCTGTGGATTTTCAAGGAAATCATGGGAGACCACCATCAGCTTAAGAAGGCAGACTTTGGAAAGCCCACAAGAGTTCTGTGATTCTATGGAGTGTGAGCTGTAATGCTCAAGGAGGATGGATTTGGTTGCTCAAGCTTTTTAACAAGAAACAGGTTCTCCAAACAGAAGCAAAGGCTATTGAACAAGTTCAAAAGGTTGTAAAAGGGCACTGATCCTTCCACTCAATACCAGGTCAGTGTATGTAACTGAACGTAAGAAAATCCTGCTTTGTCAGAAGGTGATATTAACATGTACCATGACCATGGATCATCTTCCTTAGTATACTTGATTCTTCATAACAGAAGCAGATGTGGCAGATGGCTCTATTGCTGTGTTTCTTCAGCTCTGAAAGAAGCAGAAAGTTTCACAGCTGTATCAAAAATCTTTATCCATCTCTAGTTCAGGCTGAGTCAAGTAAATCTCCTTATTGCTGAAATTCAAGAAGTTAAAAAAATATAGAATGACCAAGCATATGCTTTCACTTATCCTCCTTCCTGAAAAGGAAATTGGTCAGATGAGTTTCTGGGTTGAAATAAATAGAAAGTACATTTTGAACATACAACTCTTCCTGTGAATTCTTTATGGGAAATTGAACTTTTTCCATACAGAAGTTGCTTGCTTAATAAAGGTCTTGTTTATAGACTGTAAAATACTCATGCAAACATAATAATCTCTGAGTTGTATTTTCAAACTTTGATCCATTTTCAGCATGGGAAAAAAGAATGTGTGAAAGGTTTTGATTAATGTAAGAATCCTCTTAGTTCTAAGAGCATGGAAAAGTATTGTCACTGTTTCTTTTCATTCACTTTGCATTAAATCTCAGGAGTAGAATATTTTCATTATTTTTTCTGAAGGCTTGAACACCAGTGTTGATTTTTAGCCACCATTCTGTTGCATATATTGCACATTAACACTTCCACGATTCTAATTCAATATTATGTGATCTGTAAATATCCTCTGAGACTGACACACCAGAAATTGAAGAAAACTGATGATCACCTGTATAAACAAGGTAGAAAAAAGTTGAGTTGAAAACATCCTGGTCATGCCAGAAACTGCTTTCTTAAGAAAAGCATTTTGAGATATTTTTTTACTGCTCTGGTAACACAAAGCTTTTTGATTTTCCTCACATCCTCCTCTTGCATTAGGGCTGCTATTTTTTCTGTATCTTCTCAAAGGCAGAAATTGATCCTGAAAGAGTCCATAAATCATTTAACTGAGAAACCAACATGCATGTATGGAAAGAATTATGCAAAATTCAATTTTTTGGTAATATCTGGAGCAGACATCTAGGATGGACTACATTCAGAGCTCCCGAGATGAACATTATAGTTCAAGAAAGGTTTGGAAAAAATTATTCTGCAAGAGACAATAAATAAGCATTGAGTACAGTCATTTAAGTAGTTTATGTTTCAACCAGTACAGAAAGTCACTACTGAGAAAGAAATCATTACCTAGACTCAGGACCAGAATTCAGAAATAGGGAGCATTTAAGTTCAATGTTACAAGTGTAAGCCTGGAAAGAACCAACTGACTTATTTGATTTGTCTGCTAGTTGATAAGTATTCACATAAGAAAACGTCGGTTGCTGCACAACTCCTTTCTTGTGGATGTGTGTCTCTCAGTGAATGGATACTAAGCAATTTAAACTGAGGTTTTATATTGTCTCCTTATGCAAATGTAAAATTCTCCTGCTGTTTTTCTACCTTTCCCACTTACAGCAAAAAAATGCTGCTGATGACTTTTTGGGCTGCTCCTTTTGACTGAAATGGCAGAAAATGTAGGAATAAAGTATATTGGTAACTCAGCTCTTCGGGTATGTTTGGAGAGTTTGGCTAGAAGTGTTCATAAAACATTAAGATTGCATGCAGAGTAAGCATGTAAGCCTTGCTTTGCTAAGAAGTTGAGCTGAAAACAGCCCTAATATTCACAACTGGCTTTAACTGGTGTCTTTATCTGCTATCACAGAATAGGAAAAAGAGAAAGAATGGAGTGTACAGGCTGTATCTATCGTTTGATAAAGACATATGAAGAAGAATGCAGAATTCATATAGTTCCTGTACCACAGTGGTTTCCTAGTCATAATTCTTTCCACAGGTTGGAAAAAATCAGCAACAATGATGAAAATGTCAAAGAAAACCACATATATCTTAGTATCCTAAATGCTCTCACTGAAATACTGGGAGGATTCTTAGGAGTCTAATGAAAATTGGAGAGCTCCATGCCAGGGACCAACATCAGCTAGCAAGCAGTGATGTGAAAAAGCAGAGTTGAGCTGGTGCACAGGGCAACTCTCTCCTCTTCCAGTAAGATCTGTTTCTTCATCAAAAGGAAAGGCCACAAAGTGCCTCCAGTGACTTTTCAGTTGGCTCCTAGTGAATGTTGCACAGTTTCATCTTCTGAATGACAATACAGATCACCACAGTGCCAGGCACCATGCCCATGTTTGCCTGCAGGCTGGGGAGTTAACATGATCAGAGCCCAAGGCAACAGAATGATTTAATTCCCAATCTTTGTGACACAAGACAAAGCTCAGCCCTTTCCAACCCATTCTACAAAATGAAATCAGTTGAATCAATAGGTACCAAAGGATACTCCTTCAGACAGCAACCACACCACCAGTTTGCTTCCACAGCTTGCAGACTCTGCTCAAAAATGATGGAGGATTGCTGAAATTCAAAATAACAGCACCTTTGGTGGGTTGCTTTGGTATTCAACTGCCATTGCGTCTGAATAAAGCATGCAGGAAAGCACAGTGAGAAAGCCAAAGCAATCGAGAGTTACACATACCACTTTATGCTCCTCTGCTGCTGAAGGAAGTACACAGTTTCTCCAGCCATTTTATAACGTCAGCTTGCTCTGTTATAACTCTGTGTCTCAGAGATGGCATCACCCCTTGTTCACCGACTTCTCCGCTTCTGGTTATTTCAGCTGCTTTGTGTGTACAGCACCAAGTGGCTCATATGATCCTAAAAGCACTGTGGCAACTTCAGTTTTGTAGTCCTGTTGTCTGCAACTGAGATTTGTCCTGTTAGCAGGCTGGTAGGTAATAAGAAAAACACTGTTTCAGATAGAGAGAAAAAAGAACAACAACAACAAAAAAACACAACTACAATCAAAACTAAAATAAACATCAAAATTCCAGCACGAGGGTGGCATTAATTGTCTGTACACATCTTGGGGAATCCTAATATTCCATCACTGAAAGATCAGAAACAACAGCAGAGCCCACTGTACAGACATATCCTGCATATGAAGAAGTAATAAAAGTAACACTGAGCAGATGCAGGTCTCTATTAAGTGTTTCCCCAAATCTGGGATCATTCAGACCTTACTCAAACATTGCTTGTGACAGCCACAAAACTCAGATCCAGGACTCCCAGCTCTAACCTGTTTAGACCCCAGGTTTTCACTGTCATTAATGTAGAAACGTATTTTTCTGCTCTGGTTTCCCTCTTGTGCTTTCTAATTCCTTATGGTGTTTATGAAATGACTCCTTCTCATACAAAAAGTGTGACTGGTTTTGTTTATCCTACTTATTATATGAGAATAATTTGCAGGCTGTCATTTCATTATTAAATTTGAAAGGAAAGCAAACAACAGAACACTGCAAAACTGGATGTTCCCAAGTGAAAGCAAACCCATTTCTACCTTATGCATTTAACCAAAACTCATCATAACTGACTGCAAGCAAAGCTTATACCAATACCAAAACTAGGAAATGGCTTCTCCCTGCCATCAAGATCTGCTTTCAATGTTAGGTCTACCTCGTCTACCATCCAAAGATTGCAAGGAAATTTATGATTCAGCAATGAAATCTTAATTGCTTCCTCTTTATGTTGATCTGTTTTCCTGGAAATATAATTAATTCTCTATGCTGAGCCTTTAAGAATGAAACAAATTATAGCCCCTGTTCACTTTGGCAATGCAATCACTTTTAATCAGTACATAATTAGGATTTAAACAGTATCAACCTGTCCTTGTTGTAAGAAGGTAACTGCGCTTAAACTTCAATTACTCCTAAATTTAAAAATCAATTGCAAATAAAATGTCCTGCTGCTGATGCTAAAGAGATTAGAAAGACCAGAATACATTCACACGAGAAGCTACTCATGTCAACACAATTGCAACAAGCAGCTGCCATAATGTAGGTAATTCTGCTGTAATGCAATATTAAGGCCTTTATCTAATCAAAGGCTGAGGGCTAAAACTGTCAAAAATACAAGACACCTCAAAAGGCAGATTGTTATTGTTTTGTATGTGACTTTGACCTGTGCAGGACAAATGAGCCATTTTGCTTTAAGAAATTAATTGTAGTTTGAATGGGTGAAAATACATTCTTTTACCTTAAAGTCTGCCTATCATGAGAGGACAGTGCAGTTGAAAAGCAGCTGTCAATTATGATGACTCTAAAGTTTGAAATAACAAGCACATTATGCATAAGTTTATCACGGTGTTTTCAAGAGGATCAAGGCAGACAGTGAGATTCCCACATGCCAAACACAGCACAAGCACATGTTGAGATGTCTGCAAGGAAGACATCTGGGACGACCAATGGGTGAAGCCTGGGATTGAACTCAGAAGAAAGAAAGAAAGAAAGAAAGAAAGAAAGAAAGAAAGAAAG
>NW_024962256.1:3390590-3487537 GCF_019238085.1 Lagopus leucura
TCTCTCTTTCTCTCTCTCTTTCTCTCTCTCTCTCTTTCTCTCTCTCTTTTTCTTGAAGCAGACAGCAGTGATACTTTGCCAGAGCTAATGGAGCGTGTTGATGGAGGAGCTGCTAGGGGAAATTCTCAGAATACCTCTAATGGTCCCAGGAATAGAGACAAACTACTGGGGCTGAGTCTTAGGACAGGCTACACAAAATGCCTTGGGAACAAAGGAAACTCATCCCCTTCCTCATCTCCACACAATCACAGCTGTCACTTGGACTCCCTGACATACACCCTGGTGTCTGCTGTCAGTTTTTATTCATCTTTCACTGACGCACATCTCCCACTGAGGCACCGTTACTTCTGTGCTCAGTTCTTTCACTGAAAGTCCCAAAATGAAGCACAGCCTGACATCCTACAGCGTGTGAGAGTGAAATAAAAATGTTATTTGCTTTGTTCCTGTGTGACACAAGTGTAAAAAGCCTCTATCCCTCCCTGTAGTTTGGTCATTCTAATGTGATCACGTACCACTCAGTACCGATTATGTGTTAGAGGCTGCAGCCTGCTGGGTCAAAAACTATCTAGAAAGACATGATAAAAGGCCTCAAAATAATTCAGGCCAGGTTTTCTACTTCATCTTTGAGCAATTTCTTTCTTCTTAAACTTATCAAAGGTAAGAAATATAGATCTTCCCTAGAAACCGGACAGGTAAGTTCAAATCTACATAGTTCAGCAAAGATGTGTTAATTGCATCCTGGTTCTGTAATAAAGAGGAATCTTTACATGTATTCAGGAGTCTGTGGCACGAAACCTAAAGATTTGCAGAATGGGTTCAGTGCTTTAGTGAGGACAGAATGTATCTGCAGCTGTGCATCACAGGTTGAAGGGAAGTACGTGTGGAAGTACAACCAAATGGTGCCTTGAAGCTGGGATGCAAGAAGCCTCCCCAGTTGAATGCCAGTTTAGGTAACTGTTTAGGTAACACCAACAAAGAGGAAACACTTCATGCTAGCTGAGGCGAAATTGCAGGCAGGGGAGGAGCAATAGGGTTATTTGATCACCCACCAGTCTTGTAACAGCAGAGCATAATGATCTTCATAATTGTATGAATTACATAGCTGACCACTTCCACACAGCTTGTTCTGCCTGAGAGCAGTGCCAGACTGGGTGTTGTTTTCATGAGGATTCCCATTCTTAGATATACTCCTCCTTCTTTGCAGCTGAATAGCTAACACTATGTCTTTTGTCATAAGATATTTTTTTCTGGCAAATGCAATCACCTGACTTTTTATGTCTGCTTTGCAATTTGAGATATACATTAAAAAAAATAACGTCATCGCTGAACTTCCTCATGCTGTCTAATCAGACAGATCCTAGGTCTTAGTGCTAATGCTATCCTGAGCCTTCTGCAGGACTGAAAGTCTTTCTTTGTGCTTTTAAACAGCAAGGTGGCCATTGCTCAAGGTCAATGATTCTTAGCACTGCTGACATGGAAACAATGGCATTATTAGGAAATGAGAAAGGTTTTCCCACGTTGGAACTATGAAAATGGCTCTCCACATCGCTAGCAAAAAAACTGGGTAACAACCGAAGTCTTTGAATACTGACAGCATTTAAAAACAAAACAAAACAAAACAAACACATACACATTCTGATCCCGAATTGGTGTGGAAAAAGAAGTGATTTAACATACTTCAGACTATTAACACTATTGAAATATTGCCATTCTTATTGGTATAGCTGTGGTGTTGCTTTAACATGAAAGGCACTCAGACATGAGAGAGGCTGGTGAAAATATGAGACTGGAAAACATCAGACATTCCTGTCAAGATTATCATTTGTGGCACTGCTCCTCTTTAAGATACCAGTTCTGTGTATTTTGGAATTAGTAAAAAAAACCTTAAGGGCATACTTTATTTGGGCATTCTGAGAGAATTTGGTTCACAAGGGAAAGAAGACATTAAAGTGTTGCGTTGCAATTTCCATTGAAACCATTAGATAAGCTTGAATTCTCTTCATCAGGCCTTGGCTAAGTTTTCTGTCCAATTCCACTGTTTTCTTCTCGTGGTTCTGACACACAAAATCTCAACTCATCACACAGAGAATGAGATGATTATTTATTAATCATATTTCATGATATTTGAATTGCTCATCCTGGCTCCCACATTCAAAAGTGTTTGAATTTCCTGATAACTCTTGAAAAGTGCTATTTCTCCTCTTAGTTTCTAGAGGTAGCTCTGGCTGTTTTCTCATTAGGCTCACAGCAAGAAATAAATGAAAGGTACTGAGATTTCAGTTCTGATGGGATTTCTGCTACACAGTGAGCTATAGCTGCAAAGTTAAGTATGTGCATTTGGGTGAGAGAACATGAAATACATTGAATAACAAGGGTCAGCTGACTTCACTGGTGAAAGGCATGACTCAGTTATGGCCCTATATAAAGGGGATACATATTTTAGAGGATTTGTCTTTTGTTCACAGCATCCTTAAAGGGGTTTAGATCTTACAGTCTTGTGACATCCTATCACCCGTCTTTTCCACGGCATGCCCTCACAACTTCTAATAAAAAGGGCATACAAATTTAAAAGGCCAAATCTAATTCTATTGCATTTAATACAACTTTTGCTATTATCTCTAGGGGAAAATGGATTAGAAAATGGAATCAAACAGATGTCACGTACATAGAGAAATTAGAAGCTTCCTTACCATGTGGCTTTTGATCAGATCTGAAGTTGCTTTGGAGATACAGAGCACTGCAAACACGTTTGATGTAAACAGATTATTTCACAAAGGTTTTATTCATAATTGCATTGAAATTATTAGTAGTGTTTTTAGCAGCCATTCTGCTGCTGCTTTGAGAAATTTATAAGAAAGCTTAGAGCCACAGATAGTGTGGTAGGAACTCTTGATAAAAATCAAGATCTGAGGCTTTGTTTTCTATGTCTACAAGGATAACAATGGCATTAGAGATTATTATTATATGCCATTACAAAAGTCAAAATGTCCTTCTTATAGATATTAATGATAAATTGTTACTAACATACTAAGAGATCTTAAACTGAGAATATTTAATATTTAATGAGCAATAAAAAGATAGAAATGCATCCAAGAACATCCTGCCAAGGTTCAGCAAAGAAGCTGTCCTTAAATAGTGAAAGACATCATCATACTTTTGGAAATTAAGACAATTAACAGTCAAGTGAACTATCTGAATCCAGACTGTGTTAGCACTTACAACTTGGGATATTTGCTTTTCCACAGTATTAATACTTGTATGCATGTTTAAATTTTTTTTTTTTCATTTTAGCTGAAAAAATAACACTTGGGGTGACTATTTATTTTTTATTATTTTTTACCTGGATTTATTCCTTTATACTTCACTATGTTCAGTTGTATCATCCATTAGTATAGTGCACTTCTTCATTGTGAAGTCATTGGATATACTTCATTATTTGCTTGAATAGCAGAACTGCATTTATCTCAACAACTGAAAATGAGTTTCTCATCCTACTCTAGTTCCATGTTTCATTCCTGCCAGTAACGTATTTGAACCTTTTCACTGAGGTGGAATACAGGGAGACAGCAAGATACGATTCTTTAAGTATATTTATGTTGATGACATTTCTCATGTTCAACAGAGCTATTCATTCTTTGCTCTAGTTTAAGTGAGAATCAGGCCTTAAGTGTGACCAAATTCTGAATCTGTTGCAAGATCTTTCTGTTAAAAGAAAGGTTCAGCATCGCAGAGCTAAAGTTCACTCTTCAAGGAAACACAGCCTTTGAAAAGGGATTTCCTAACAAGCTTTTCTATTGCTTAATTGATACAGGATTTCACAGATACGAAGTTCAGAAGAAATCATTGTATTGAGTATAATCTACAGCAGTGCTGTCACATCTGGAGAAAAATCCAGAACTGAAAGTTCAAAATGGTAGTCCCAGCTACTACCTCAGACTTTCCCATCCCTACAGGTTGCTGATAGGGTTTGTAAGCCCTACAGGAATTTGGGCTCATCACCTTGTGGCTTTGCTCACACTGTGCAGTGTCCAAATTTAGTTATTCTGAAAGCACGGGTCAAAACCAGAAAGCATTTGTAAACAAAGACCTTTCTTTGCCCTTCTGTGGGGAAGGCTGAATGGCCACAGTGCACTGCAAGCACTCTGTACTTACTGTTCTTTCTATTCTTTCACTTCAAAGAATCATCTGAATTCAGAACCGAGTGGAAAAATGGCCTCAGACTGGAACATCGTGTAAACCCCTGCTGAGACACCGTGCTGAATACTCCGGTTAAGGATGCCCATGCCCAATGCACTGAGCACTAGTAAAGAGGCAATTAAGGTTCCCAGTGAAGGCCTGCAAACAATAAAATGCTACTGTACCTTTTATTACATTGATCAAATACAATCAGGCTGCTACAGTTGCAGGAGAAACAAAGGTCTATCCAGTTTGTGGAAATAAGGTCTTTCATGGTATAATAGACATTAATTATGGTGTGTTTATTAAATTAGTCACTTCTAATTAAGATGACATACAAGGAGTGTATTTTATGATCAGCTATTGTCTAGGCTAGGAAATGTACCAAGCAAAGGGAAACAATATGCTTCTTAACCAACACAAAGTGATACAGCCATACTGAAAATCAGTGGGACTTTGCAAACTTACCACAGGGGACACTTGCCATTCAAATGCAGATCTCCTTATCTGCAATCTCATGCACCACGAATCTGTCACGAAAATGTCTATGAGAGTGGAATTTGCATAAGGTTTTCTTGCTGCTAATGGGAATCTTGGGTGCACAAACGGTTGTCATTAGTGTCAGAAAGAGCAGGCTGAGCTGCATGAATAGAGGTGGTGTTCTCTGGGAATGTGATGGGTTGTCCCAGAGGGGTCTGAGCTGCCAGCTGCTTTTCTCCCGGATTTCTATTACAGGAAGGCAACTTTCAAGGCATGTGAGGGGTAAAAAGTCCTTAAAAGTAGTGTCCATGTGTACTTGTTCTTGAGAACTCTCTCAGCTAGAAATCCTCATTCCTCCTGCAGGTCCCACAGCAGAAATGAAGAGATTATTACACATCATTTACCAGTCTTCTGAGCACATGCTAATACAACACCATGTGGTTTGGTGAGTGCAGGATACACAGGGTCCTCCCAGAGCAGCAACTTGTTTCCCCTTGTGGGCAGAGAGGGGACAAGGTCATCTGAGCAGCCTCACAAGAGTGTCCAAAGTCCATGGCTGTAAAACCACCTCCCTTTGTTCAGACAGTTCTGATTTTCACTTGCTCTCATTGCTTCTCCTTCAGTGGCCTTTCTGCCTGTTGTGCCCCAGGTCTAGACCTTGCAACACTTAGAATAAATAAAAGCCAGAAAACTAAGATTTTGTCCACATGTGAGCTATGACCTTGCT
This sequence comes from Lagopus leucura, assembly GCF_019238085.1. Lineage (NCBI taxonomy): Eukaryota > Metazoa > Chordata > Aves > Galliformes > Phasianidae > Lagopus > Lagopus leucura. Next base: position 3,395,974 of record NW_024962256.1, read on the forward strand.
GGACAAAACACACAACTTCTATATATTTTCATTTATTTTCACAGCCTGCACCATTCCTATTTGATTGTAAGGACTGAGGGGTTGGCTGTGTTTTCTGCACTATGATCTTCTCTTTCTGTTTTAAGTGAAAACGGAGTCCTACTGATTGTAATTTCAGGATACTTCTCTGACATAAATAAATACTCATTTCAGACTATATACACATTTAGGCTGAACTGTCAGTTCCTGGGTACAGTCCCACACAGTATGAAATGGTATAAAAACTGGTGTCATTATGAGAAAAAAACACCACTTAGCAGATATGTTTCTGAAGTGAAAATGTCAGCACTTTTCAGTTTCCTCATTTTCAGTGAATCAGCTAATCAGTGCTGGCAAATAAAATAATTACACAGTAGCTAGACTAATATAATTTAAGCATCTTCGAAGAGATGACGCTGGAAGGGAGCTAATCAGCTACTAACTGCTCCTCGGCTCAACTAAATGTGCTCTGTATAAAGACTTGCAAATTGATTTGAAATGCAAGGGGATTATAACAGAAATACTGTCAAAACCTTGTCAGCAGAAAACTGTAGCACTAGGGATCTGGCTGTAGCCTGACAGTGAGACACCTGGTAGATGTGACAAGACTGCAAGTTCTCTGTAAGCTTGAGATTTGTGAGCAATGAACCAATAAAAGTTTAGCAAGTGTTACTGTGAGCCTGCTGTGAGGAACAAGGCAGGGAAAATTGTATCTTCAAATTACAAGTTGCCCCGTGTACTTGCATAAGGTGAAATATATGGAGTTTATTTCATCCTCCACCTCAGATAAGTCTTTGGGTAAATGCATCAACGTTGCAAATAAAAAGCTGCTGTGGTGCCTCTCTCCCAGTAATTCCCAATTTTTCACTGAGGTGCTGAGGTGTGTGAAAGTCAAGGGGAGTTTTGCAAGTCCATCCTTTCAGGTGAACACAGGAGCTGAGAGGGCAAACAACAGACGGAAGGTCAGCAAACTGGAGAAATAGATAAAAAGTAAGTTCAGCAGCCAGCTGAGTGAAATGACTGTATCTTCTGTCCCATCAGCTAAAACTCCAAAGCTTCTTGTTTATGCTAGCACAAGTTCCTTGAAATGATTATGAGAAAGTCTTTGTTCAGCTATATGCCCTAACACATCTATTATACGACGGGATTTCTGCTGAAATAGTGAACTTTGCTATGGGTGAAGCTGAATTACCATCTGCACATGCATCATTACCAAGAGCATAACAAATCACCTTCCTAAACTGATAGACCCTTCGAGTAAGTTATGGTCTCTCTGCCTTGATTCATGTTTTGAGATAGTGCTTGTAAAGCACATAAGTAAAGCATACTTAATTATATTACACATGGTGAAAATCAATTTTCATCTGAGCATCCTGTTATCCTATTATTAATGATTCTGACAAATACCTTTTTTTTCAGAATATACAAGAAATCTCATTATCACAGTTGCTCATTCCTCTACACATCTTGCTAGTGATAAAAGGCACAACTGTCAGGAAAAGACAATCTGAACCTCTTGTATTAATGCTTCAAATCTCACATCTTACATGAAGATTTTTCACCTTTGGCAAATCTCAAGAAAGGAACTTGTGCACTCATTTCCACTCAGCTGAGGATGATAAGAGACAGTGTACATTTCCACATAATCTGAGAAAAATGAATCTCGTTATTTTTGGTGATGTAGCAAAGAAGTAATGACCCTATGGGATCTTATTACTTGGCTGAAAAGTGAATTAGCTTTGCCATAACCATCTCGAGTGAATTACTCTAATGATCTGTTTCCTAACTCTTATGGGTGATCTCATAACAATGCTCTCAATCTGGGAGTATGCAGGAGAGCATAAATTGGTTTTGTTTTTCAAACTCCAACTTCGTTTTCAAAGCAAATCCCTGAGACACTTTGCCATAACTATTGCTAAGGGAAGCAGCCATTGCTATGGGTTATGATGACACCTCCTGTGACAGTGATAAAACTAGGTCAAAGAAGATGCACTCCTATATCATGACACAGACATAAAATCGAAGGTGACCCCGATGCGAAGGAACAGGAGCTATTTTCTTCTTCTAACTAGTTAACTTGGTTTACCAGACAGGCTGAAGGAGTTTCAAAAATAAATATTTATTAGAATCTTAATTAACAATATTCAAGATTTTTCATTCCTCGGTGGTCAGAATGGAGTGTAATGCATAATTAACTAATTAACTCATTTCTGCACTGCCTTGGGGTATATGAAGATTCCTGCAATGAGGCTGACTCACCTATGGTCAGTGAGTCGCTACCTAGCAGTGAGGCACTGGCCCAGGTTGTCCAGAGAGATGATGGTGTCTCATCCCTGCAGACACCCAAGGTCAGGCTGGATGGGGTTCTGGTCCCTGTTGAATGCAGAAGAGTGGGACCAGATGGCCTTTAAAAGTCTCTTTCAACTCAAATGATTTTATGATTCTATTCTATGAACTCCTGGCAGATCGGTTCCATGCCTCCACGTCCTGGAGTCACAATGATACTTGCTAAGTAATGCTAATCAAGGCTGTGATTGAAAAAAGACATACCTGCATAGCATTTCTGCTATGCACTCTAATTACTGTATGTTACAATGTGGGTAAATATGCAGTTGCAACACTGGAGTTTTAATTAAGCAAGTGCAGGACTGATAAATTTGCTTTAAGCTGGTGACTGCTGGTGTGTTGCACACGTGCCCTAGGCTATGCTCACCCCATCTCTGCAGCTCTCCCCCTGTGGGGTCTTGTTGCTTTAAACTGTTGCTTGTTACAGAATCATTGGTGAAGATGAGGCTCCCCCTGGAGGTTAATTTTCTGGCACCTGTGTAAAGACCAGCTGTTGGATGACAGCCTGTCAGGTTTTTAAAACAACCTAACGCTAAAGGGCAGAAACAGTGTGTCTGACAGCCGTAGCAGCAGCAGCTTTGCCAGGCAGCCCGTACAGCAGCCGGGTTGTGAGGTACTACAGCACCATATGTTGGCTGCCAGAAAAATTCTGCAAGGAGGGATGAAATTCCAAATTGAACATGATGAAAACGTGGATAAAATACATGCCCCTAGCTCCCATCCTCTGCATGGCCCTAGAAAGAGTAGAAGAAATGTCTGTCGTTCAGCTGTAGTTAGCACATCATTTGCTGGCTACAAACAAAACAATCATTTTATCATTCTAATCAAGGAAAAATTGGAACAAGGAGTGAGAAAATGGCACAGTCAAGAGCAGCCCATGGCTCAGCCTCACAGGACTTGTTCTTCTGCATCCTGGGAGACCCTCAGCTACCACGCAACAAAATGATATAATACACCAAAACACCTTCTTAGGGCTGAAATTTTAACAAAAGAAGGCATTTGAAGAAATGGTGTCATTGGGTTCCAGGTCTGCACGGTGTTGAACTCATCGCTGGGCAGTATGGAACTTGGTCCCTAGTGTGCCTTAGTACTTTCCTGTGGGTAAACCACAGGCCCAGCAGTGTGCACCTCTGGAGAGCCAGGCTGTGCTGCTGTGGCATCCAGCACTCATCCTGATGCCAGTTCCTCTGGCAGGAGCCAAATTGTCAGCCCTACATGGCATGGTGCTGCCTAGTTCTGTTCCACTGTTGCACAAGGATAAATGCACCTAATAGTACTTAGACTAAAAGTTCACCTAGCTTGGGATCATGCCTGTCACACAGGCCTGATGAAAATGCCTAAAGAAGTATATTATCACTGGATAAACCTACTAATTATATTTTTCTCTTCACCGAAATTCAGCGGTTCCTGATCCCAAGATGCCCCTTCTCACTGTGAATTGTGATGTAGAGAAACCTGTGGGTCAGTTAAAGTACTGCCAAGAACAGCTCAGCAATGCTCTACTGACACAAAGAGTTTGACTACAGTGTGCTAACTTCATGTTTATGAAATTAATCCTCATACAGATGGATTTACTGAAGCTGAGATGGCTCAGGTCAGTTCCTTGAACAGAGCTGTCAGGATTTGCCATGATAATAACCACAGCAGCTGCAACAACACAAAGGGAAGGCATGGAAGTGGTTGCTGAATTGCTCACTGCAGGTGTATGTACACCACCTGCTTTTTATGGATGGGAAGAAGAGCTCATAGCCAACTGGTTGAAAAGACAGACAATAAGAAGACTCTCAAGCAGTAATGTGCACTATCTGAGCAGTCCAGATTTGAAATGCTGGCATTTTTCACAGCACCCTGCTTACCTACATGGGAACAGTAACAGTGGAAGCAGTCATTTGAAATAGCAAGGAGCAGCTTTTGCACTGTAGACCTGGATAAAACTCAAGCCATTTATTACAGCAGCAAATGCAACCAGAGCTGTGACTGATCTTCAGCAATAAAATCTGATTTTGCTTTTGGTCAGTCTCCCTGCTCCTGGAATGTTTCCAACAAGGTCTTCTTGAGGAAAACAGTGAGACACTGACATAAATTCACTGAAGCAGATTTTGCTAACAACAATGAAACATCATTTTGGCTCTACAAAGGCTGGAAAAACATGTGGCAGAGTCTTTTGCCTGAACTATGTGTTTATCTTCCTTGATAATGACACCTTTGGCAGGTGCTGTAAAATACAATATCTTGTTCAGGCTGCCTTGCTGGGGAGGGCAGTTGAGTTCGTTCAGGGCTTGGATTCACTGAATGTATTTGGCAAGAGTCTTCCTGTCAGGACACCTGGCCTAAAGTTATGGCTTGGATTTTTGTTTTTGCCTGTGCAAAGTTGGGAAGGAAATGGGTTGGAGAAGGGGTGGCCTGGAGGGGATTTATGCAAAGTCTTCAACTACCTGATGGTTGGTAACAGCGAAAACAGAAGCAGTGGGACAGTCAACAGGCAAGGGCTGAAAGGTACATCAGGAAAAACCTGGAACCAGCGCCCTACAGAAACTCAGCCATAGAGACTTTGAAAACCCAAGTGAGCAGCTTGATGACAGCTTTTTTAAAAGGATAATAAGTGAAGGAGATGAATGTAGCCCCACATGCAAAGAAAGGTTAAGAAGCAGCATACTTAGTAGTGGTAATTCATTAAAGCTGTAAAGTGTTCTTGCGTGCTACAATGTGAAGAAATCAGTAAGTTTTCAATTCCTCTTTTTTAAGGAAATAGTCTGTTTCTCTGCTCTCAGATGTTCACATCCTATGCACCCTGACGTGCAACAAGGGAGAATAGTTACTAACGAAGAAAAATCCATACAAGTGAGGCTTCTCTCTGCTTGGTAGCTTCATGACATTCTGAATTCTGGTCAAGACCAATAAATGTTAACCAGAGTTCATTAATTTTCCCCTAAACAAAATAGAACATCTTTGTTTCTACAAAGTTCACTACAAGGATTTTATTGGGAGAGAAAAATCTAAAGCTCTTTTCCCTATGAATAGTCTTAGATCTGAGTGTTTCTGACATTTTTCAACTCTAATTGGGCCAGCCTGCTTATTGGGCCATATTCCCAAAGAATGAGAATTCATTCCAAGCACAGAAGCAGAAACAGCATTTTTGTTGCTTGTTCTGTAACTGCACTAAACAGAGTTTCAAGAAAACATCTTGTTATTTAATATGCATCCAATACCACCACTTATTATGGTGACTCAGTAGGAGATAAGGCTGTTTCAAAAACCTAGGTCAACTTTTTCAGCAGAGCAACCTATGTGCGAGAGGAGCAAATAAATAAGCTGTGCACTGATTTCAAAGAAGTCAGTAAGACTGATGTTTTAGGAGTCATCCACTTTGTCTCATTAAGTTGACTTAAAGTGTGACATGACTATTCATCTTTTCTCTCATCTATCTCTGAACTGCTCTATCACTTCCATTCCAATTGAAGCCCCTCTTTAGTTTTTCTAGCTATTGAGCTGGTCATTTTCCTCCTACATTTCTCCATTTAGTTATTCTTGTCTATCATCCAGGGATCACTTTCTCTTGTTCCAGCAATGGGGGCTGTAGAGTGGAAGCACACAGGAGCTGACACCTAGCTTTACTGGTGTTTAAAACTGAGCAAACCCAGCTACTATTTTGGAGTTCTATACACCACAAATAATAAAAATGAAACTTTGACATTGAAAAGATATATGGAAGCACAGATTACACTTTTGAGATAGAGATGCAGTTCTTTTAAGGGCAAAAAGGACACTACTGATTTTCTTTGACTTCATCTCATTACCAGCTGTAGAATAACACACCTAGTCAGCTGCACATTCAGCTCAGCATTGCTGTGGAAGGACTGGCATATTTCCTGTAGAAAGGCAGTCAAGTACCAGCCTGTGGGTGGGGGAAAAAACTACTGCAAATCTATGTGTGGTTGAGGTTTCAGTAGTCAGGAATATATGGAATATATCAGTAGACACTGACAATTAAACACACCCATGAGAACAGCTTTCCTATTTTCTCCTTGATGCCTCCATCACACCAGGAACTGAGTAGAATTTAGAGGAATGTAAGAGCAGCACTTAACCTCCGTATTTCATTTGTCAGGTGAGAAATGATAGAGCACTCCAAAGGCATGGAGTCAGAGCACACTGTGTTGGCCTAGCATTTGGGAACTTCTCAGGCTCATTATTTCTTCAGTTTCAAAGTATGTGCTTTACATACAAATGGGCTAAATGACTGCAAGCAGAGTCAGTGATGTGGGACAGCAATGCAAACGTTTGAATGTTTTCCAGCCTAGGTATGTAACTCTTCTATTTGACAGTGAAGTGAATATCAATGAGAACTCACATACTAAAATCCTTCTGGGATAGAAAAAGGATAGAGTAGGGAACAGATTTCTGTGGTTTTATATTTTGTGTGTTCCACAAATTAATTCATTACTATGCTTCAGAGGATGCTTGATTAAATGTCTCCCAGTGCTGCTGTGGTCATCAGTTTTGCTGATGCCCAAGTGACGACGGTGGAGGTGACACTGATTCAAACAACAGAATATTCAATGTTGCAAAAAGAAAAAGATTAGCAGAGTTGATATTCCCTCTGCCTTTCCAAACCCTAGCTGCCATTCATCTCAATTTATCTTCTTCCTCTCCTCACTCCTCTCCCTTTTCTTCTGCAGGTTTTTTTGGCACACTTTCACTCCAGTTTACAGTTTCTTTTGTTTTGAGGATAATCTGACCACCTTCTAAGGGAGTTTGGGAGATGTAACAGAATGAGTAGAAAGCTTGACTGGCTTTGTTCATATGAAAAGTGAAGATCTGCCTTGCCAGCATGCATTACTTGTGATGGAAAGTAATAATGACAGTGAGGAACCTAAAATAATCCTCGCCCCAACCATGTGCACATAGAGTATGTGGCTATAAACACTGTGCCCCGACATTGGGCATACTCAGTTAGTTGGGTTCCTCTCGTACTCAGAGGCTGATCTTTGACTATGTCAAGTTTCTCTTGTAAAAGCGAATGAGTTTGCTGGGGGCTGTGCTTGGCGGACAGCCTGCCAAGATATGAGGAAAGCCAATATTTCTATCACTTGCTCACCTTTTTTTTTATAGCAAGGTGCTGATTTCTAGCAGTGTTCCCCTTCAGTGCAGCACCTTGTGCACTAAGTTAATGATTTCAGCCGACTTCCTCACTGTCCCTGTAATGCAGACCAAAAACTGTATCAACAGCTTGAAAGAGTCTACTCCATGTCAAAAATCAAGCTGCTGTAAATTCCCAGTTCAACAATACCTTCTCTCATTTCCTCCCACTGAAGATCTTCAGCAAATACTGCTTCTAACTGCCTTGTAATTCTGGCAAAGTTGTATACTCTTGTTTTTTCACATGATTCTAATTGTCCGGTTTGCAGGCAGTTCCCTGTGAAAATCTGATGGAAATCTACATCCACAGAGAGTAAGATGGCTCCTTGGTGAAGTTTAGATAGCCTGAGTCCTTGATAAAGCCTGCTCACAGAGGCAATATATTCTGTCAGAGTAACAACCAGTTAGATATTAAGCTTTGCAAGCTTTGCTGGCCATTGAGTCTGCTATGCAGGAACTGAACACTGAGAAAACAGAACATTTTTCAAAGGTGTCAAAGTGATTCAAGAGAGTGTTAGGACTCAGCCTCCTGAATCATTTAGATCTCCTTGAAAAATGCTACCCATTAGATACAGAGAGAGGAACCTTCCGAGGATCTCTCAGTCTTTATGCAGAGAGACAAACTCAGCTTGTGCGCTTTGGCAGAGCTCCAAAGGAACAGAAACACAGGGAAATCTAGGGAAGGAGCACGACACAGGAGACCACATTAATTTTTTACCACCTCTACCACTCTCTTGATGAGGCCTTTGAAGTACTCACAATGCTGTTTGGAAAAGCTTCCTGCCAAACAGGAGGAAGAACGTGAACTGTGTTTTTTCCCCTCATTGTTAAGTTAGGCGGGAATTTGCCTGAAAAAGATTAAGACATTATTTTTACTCTAGTTATACACTTAGCCTAAAAATCATTCTCTGCCTAAGCTTATTAAAATAAAATCCAGTCACCTGAGGAGCTTAATTTGGTGTCAGATGCTGCACTGTCAGCAGGGTTGAAGTGTTTCCTTGTCTTTGCTTATCTATATTTTGTATTTGTTTGCTTAAAGCTGTTTCCTGGTGCACTCCACAATAACCTTCCCTGCCTCTTTTTGAGCTCATGGTCTTCAGAAGTCTACATTTTCTCTTATCTTTCACTGCAGGTGAATCACCTCATCATTTTAGCTGGCTCTGTTCTGAACTCCCTTCAGCTTACCTCTTACCATTCAGAGCTTGCATGAACTGAACATAATTTTCTTAAACTTACTACTACTCTAATAGTGATACCGTTTTTTGCTTCACTGTGATGCAATTTTTGCAGGTTTTTTCAGACTGACCTATGAAAAATCACTTGCTGATCCACTTCTCCAATCTTAATCAGTCTTATCTATCTTATCAGCATGTGCCTGTGGATTTGCTCTAAGTGATTAAAGTGATATCCCAAGGATCTCCTAAATGTTCCTCATTTGATTTTCAACTTCATTTTCACTGTTATCCTTCAGAATGACAAAAATCCAGCACAATTTTTTGTCTTTCAGAACAATGCTGAGAACTTCTGATTTTTTTTAATGCTTCTGATCTTTGATGCACAAAAAGACTGATAATTTGTGTGCATGCAATTATAACATTCTCATTGGCTTGGAATGTCGTTTATTCACCCTACATAAATCATTAGAAGTAGCAGAGCTTTAATTCACTTCATGATGTTTCTGTTATTAAGTGAATTGAAGATCGAACTTAACAGTAGACCCATTTTTTTTTATACCAAAGCATTTTTTCCTCTAGAGAAATGATGAACAAAAATTCTAGTGTGTCCAATAATTCACCTGGGCACAAGATTTCTATGTGGCCATAAATCTGGAACAAGAAGATCTGAACTCTGAAGGCCAGGGAGAATAATGACATGAAAAGGTCATGGCAGAGAAAAAAGGATTGGATAAGTGCAGTTAAATTAGTTGGGATAAAATTAAGATGTTATCAAATTTTATGCTTTGGGATGTAAATTGAAAATCAACTGAGCTCAGGAAGAAGCTCTTCCTCTTGCCAAAGAGTGACAAACATGCTAGTTTTATTTCAATTGGAATAACTGGTGATACATCCACAATTTTTTATCTTCCTTTGCTGAAAGTGACATTGCCAGTGCTCAGACATTAAACAAACCTGTGTTACTTGTCATTTAGTAATTCCCTTTCTTTGATAGGCACAGCATTCCTGTGCAAGGGAAGAACAGACATCTGTTTACCAAATTTCAAAAATATATATATATATATCTTGTGACTGGTGAAGAGAACAAAAACTGGAGGAGACAAAGGAAACATTACAAAAACAACTTATTTCAGAGCAATGGAAACAAAACATAGTATAAACCCCAAATCAAATATTTGCAGTTGTCTTTTTGCTTGTTTTCTACCATAAGCAATAATGAATAAAATAGTCAGACAGGAACCATACACTTCCTCAAAAAAGAGAACTAAACACATTCACTGTGCTGATGTAACTAACATAAAAGTGATATAAAAACACAGCAGCCACCATTTATTTTCTTCTAGAGAGATGTTTTCTTGCGATGCAAGCCAATTAGTTTTTTTCTCTGAAGAAACATGAAAACACCAGAAATAACAATTTTGTCCGAAAAGAAACAAACAGCATAGAAATATACTTGATCAAGAAAGACATCTTAATGTACCTTCAAAAAACTGAGAAATAGAGAAAAATAAACTGCTGTGGTTTTCCAGAAAAAACTTTTTTTTTTCCTAAACACATGTACAATTTAGCATTAGAGTCCTGCAGTCATCTTTTTCAGAGTGTCTTCCTCTTTAGAGTGTTTGGTTTTCAAATAATAGTATAAATGCATGATAAGATATGCGCAGAGTAAAATAAGTCACATCTATGGCAGTACTGCCAGATCAGTCAGCCTAAATAAAATCAACATGGAATCATATGATCATTGAAACTCAGCTTGGAAAAGACCTTCATGATCATCAAGTCCAATCACAACCTAACTATTCTACCCTGACTCCAACAAGCCACCACTAAATCATGTCCCTGAGAACAGAAAAGTAGCTAAAGCCCAACAGGGCAATTTGCTTCCTTTTTGTTACACAGAAGTCTTCATATCTCTGACACTGGTAATTCTACTCCACAGATCATTTGTTCCCACAGTTGCAGCCGTGACAAAATATCTTCTGTGCATTCCTCCTCGGGGGACACCTAATGTCCTCAGGAGGCAAAGATACCATTGCAAGGCATTCTTTGCCTTTTGATCTAACTTTAAATGTACTCATCAGTACAGTACTACTTCAGTTCAGCTGTTTTGAAGTTATGTATGTAAATATAGTCACCAAAAAAACAAACAAAAAAAACCAGACAATGAGACCCCTATCCACAAATCTTGACATCAGATTTTTATAATCTTGTCTCTGTATTTCAAGATATTCTGTTTGCTTGTCCAGCACTGACTACTATGGCAGTGAGTGTTACCTACTATGTTAAAGGAGAACTGGATCAAAGTGCTTTTCGTGTGTCACACTTGACTGCAAAAATTTCTGTATCTGGGTGTTGCAGTCAGGGAGTAAAATCATTTGTGCTATCAGATGCTAAACTCATTAAGGTACCCAGGTAGCTAAACTTGGAACTGAACAAACTAACAGCACAGTAAAAGCAAATTGAAAGAGAAGCAGTACAGTAAGGTAAGAGAAAAAAAAGCCAAGATGTTACGAATCTAAATACTACTGCAGTCCTTCTGCAGTATTCTTTATGTGAATTCATTGGTTCAAATGCAATACTGTACTGATTGAAATCATATGGAGCTTACAAAGAGCATAAGTCCAGCAAGAACATCCCATGATTACTCTAATCTGTGGTATAGAGCTTCCTGAAGAAATACAGAGCTTTAAGTGGCAGATATTAATAGTAAGAAAAAAACCATATGATTTAGAACATGATGTTTTAATTTTTTTTAATAAATACTGTACAGAATTCTGAAGGTCCTCAAAAATAAAATCTAATAGATAAAATTCATATTTAAGGGAATTTTTCAGATATTCATTATAAATAATTAGAAAATAGACTTCTACCAGGAAAAAAAAGTCCTAGATTCTGAAGATTTCTTCTGGGCTTTCAATGCAAAAATATTGGTGAAAATGTGAAATGGTAATAATTTTTTAAGCCAAGCACGTGAATTTCTTTTGATTTTGCACGTTGGGCTCTTTGCAATGCGCTTGGCTGATTTACTCAACTGAATTCCCAAATCTTAACTGTGCAGACTGTGCTTTGAAAAAACAAGATTCATCCGGTGTATTCAAACCATAACACCAGACAGAAGACTAAATCATGTGATATTTTTATAGTTTTCATTGCTAATCTTAGGAATAATCTAGAACTGCGATGGGAAGAAAATAATTAAGGCCATTTGCTTCAATCTTTCACATCCTCGAGACCCAGGTTAGAAACGTACTCATCTATCACAACCTGACATGTTGAATGAAAGAAGAAACATGGGGTTGAAATCTTTGCACAGTGGATATTTTTAACTAGAGAATAATTCAAAATACAAAGGAAGGTGACAATAAAAAGGAAGCACACAGACTGTCAAGAACATGTCAAAGTTGCAATGTCTATGACAAGAAAATCAGCACGAGGATTTTTATTTCATATCCTTCATCTTTAAGTCTTAACAGCCATTACAATAATTCTTAAATATGTGATTAGTATGTTAGCTAAAGATTAATAGTCTTTGTTAATAAAAACTCAAAGAAAAGCCCACTGATGACTTCCCAAGGGTGCCTACAGTCCCTGGAACAGAGTTTTAACGATGGGGATTATTTGGAGACATAATAAATCTGGCCCTGTTGCTATTGGCTTTGGATTTTAAGGAGCAGATGACACCCTGCTGCAAATTATCTTTTAGATTCTCTTGGTGTTTAATTAATTTGACTGGAGACAGCATATAGACTTTTGGTTAATGGTATCATATAGCTCTCCTGTATGACTGCTTTGCTGTTAAAATTTCTTTGACTTGAGGGCAATTTTAGTTAAACAACAGTTAGGCAGACTGTTGAGGAAATCCAGATGGCTGCTTTATGAGATGTTCGAGATGCCATGTTGGTACTAAAAAGCAGTGACAGTAGTTGCAAAAGCAAATTTTCCCTTCTGAAGATGATGTTCTGCTTTATAACAGCGAATGCTCTAAACTGCAGGCATCCATCTGACAGTACGAAATCAGTTTAAATGCAGTTGAAATCCCAAACACCACTGCAATCCAGTGAAGCTTTTTGCATTAATTTCACTAGAACGATAAACACTAGAGGGTCAAATCTTTATGCAATGTTCAGTACATCCCTGCAAACTAACAAAACTCCTGATATTCGAAATCTCTGAAACTTCAAGTAACAAGGGATGTTGTTCTTCCCTTTCACTTAGGGTATATAAACTTTTTTTATGATGGTGCCCCTTTTTGACAGTCTTCCTTTATAAGGAAGGTGGCACTGATTGTCCTCTTTCAAGATAGCCAAAGTGATTTGCTGAAGCTGTTGCTGCTGCTATAACATGAATATGAAAGAGGTTTTTTGGAGGCAAAACAAGACAAATGCCCAGAGAGTGAGGAAGAAAGAGCAACAAAGATACACATGCTGCTTCTGTTACTTATGGTCTCTGCTTAAAGTGTCAGTGTAAGTGGGAAATGGATTCTCCACCTATCCTTATCAGCTGCTTAGAGCCAGGCTAAGATATGCTGCTATCAAACTACTTAAGAGATAGCTGCCTCACAGGTTCTATTTTATTGAAACTGGATTCTTTTCTTTAGCCAAAGGCACAGAAGGAAGAAAGGAATAAGACTTGGAAAAAGGAAGAGCACACAAAGAGAAGTGTGTAGCAGTGGGAAGATAAGTTATGCTCCAGATGAGAAGCATTTGTTTTATTTTTGTGGCACACTTTGGTCAGGGTTTCTCAAAAGGTCAGAGAAATAAAGACTGAGTACTACTCCAGCAGGTGCTGCGGTATCCAAAGCAAAGAGGGCAGAAAAGGTGGAGAAAGTTATTTGTTTCTGCCCGTTTGTTCTGTTGATCTCAGCAACAAATTAAAAAGATTTCTGCAGGGGTGTTTTCTCCATCATTCACTCAGCTCAAAATTCATTCTGATGATGCATATGTTTAGTTCAGGGATTGCCACTACTTATCAGTAGAGCCTAAGCTGAGTGATAAAATGGTACCAGCAGATTTAATGTTTGATTCTGTCCCTTTTTTCATCTTTAATTTTAAGCATACTCTAACAAAAACATGGGTTCTTTAAATCTTGGCAAACATAGTGTATGAAGTCTGTGTAACACATTCAACTTTGACAACAGATACGTTTCCTTTTGAAACTCTTACAGGAAGATTTTCCTTGTTAAACCTCATTTCTTTCTTTACACTCTTGTTCCAAAAAAAAAAAAAAAAAAAAAAAAGAAAACCCAAGTGATGCAATGCATTTAATCTGTGAAACTAGAGCTATTGATGATTTGGCATCCAGAAGGAATTGATCACCAGATTTATATCCTCTCCTTCATTAAATTAACTAGTCTTCCATGACCATACTCACTAGAGACAAGTCCATATGAAGAAATATATTTTCTATTAATTCTGTATAGAAAAAAATCAATGTAGTGCCCCAGAACTTAGTGCTGAATTTCATCTTATTCAAGTTTAAACAAGATCTCATTCCTTTATATGTTGTGGCAGTATTTTATTTTGCACTCACTGATGCAATGAAGAGAACAGAAATGAATGGTGCCTGAATGAGTCAAACGCCTGTCAGCACCTGAAGTGGTTCTGTTCTTAAGATTTCTCTCTGCCTTTCTCTCTGAATTCTGGGGGATGTCTGTGGGGTGCTGGTGTACAGCTGGAGTAGCCCATCCCATGTACAGGAGCACTACAGCACAAAGTCCAGATATGATGAGTTCATTCATTTTAACAACAGTTGGACTTGTCAATGAAGACAAATACAAATGACCTTTGGTAAGAGGGTGATGAGACACTGGAAGAAGTTGTCACAAGAAGAAGTGGGTGCCCCATCCCTGGAGGTGCACAAGGCCAGATTGGTTGGGGATCTGAGCCCTGATCTGGTGGGGGACACCCAGCCCACAGCAGGGGTTGGAACTGGATAGGCTTTATGGTTCCTTCCTACCTAAGCCATTCTATGATTCTATGAGTATTGGAGGGTTCTCCAGGACTCACCAACATTATTAACTGTTGTGATATTTACAGCAGTCTTTCTGTACTGAAAACCATTTCTAACGATGAATTTATCAGGCTAATATATGGAAACTGTGTTTGAGAAGAACACAAAAGGAATTTCTTTTGGGTAATGCTGATGATACATTAGGTGTAAACAACACTGCATTACTCTAAACTCTAGCTGAGCAGGATCATTTTTCTCTGCTTCAATAATGCAACTACTTCTCTGTAGCATGTTTTCAGTGACAGCAATTTTCTGAGCCAGTAGTAGATAGCTCTACAACTACATTTGAGCTGTCCAAACATTTTCCATTTCTCATATCAGATTTCTAAAGCAGCAAAGCAGGTTTCCCTGCAACCCAGCTGCCAGATTTTGCTGCCAGGACTTCCAATAGGCTCAAAAGTGTGAACAGGGTTGGACAGCAGCTGCCCACACTTAGATTAGCTTAAAATCATCACAGAACTGCAGCCTGAGGAACTTAATGATATCAGTACACATGTTCTGTGCTAAATATCTTGTAATATCAGACACGTTTTCTTCAAACCCATCTCTCTTCCTGCCCTTTCTGCTTCTTTCCCAATCTCCCTTAAGCTAGATGTCAAAACAAACAGTACTCAAGTAGGAGACAAATGTTTGATTGATGTTGAAGCGTTTCCGATTAGGTTAAAATATCTCTCAGTGCTCCAGAATGCATCTCTTTTCATCTGGGAAAAAAATTTAAAATGAAAATGAAATAGCAACCTAAATCTACAGAGAGCTGCTAAATCACTTCCATCTTGCAGCTGATATTACTGTTTTAGAAAAGTTCCACAAAGGACTTCAGACAGGTACAAGGAAAGTAAGCTAAAGCATAGACATTGGGTTATTCAGCAGATGGTCAAGGTCATTCTGAAGAGTTTTTCTATTTTTCTGTTTTTCATGCTCTGTGAAAAATCAATATTCCTCTCAGATATGTTATAGGGTACGTTGAGTTGCATAGTAGTAACTTTGCAGTGCGCGTCCCTGACACTCTTTGAAGCTGCCAGACTTGGACAGAATTCAAAGTAACAGCAGATTCCACTAGAAAGGCTGAGTTAGAAACTTCAAACCAGATCTAATTCCTTCAGCTGAAAGCAGTGGACTTGTTCCTTTCACTTGTTTTTCAGGGCTATGGTCAACTCTTTACACGGACAACAAATTGGACCAATTGAGACATCGTGTTCTGACCACACAATACAAAGTGATTGCTGCAGAGGAGGTGGAGAACATTTGAGATTGGATTGACCTTGTGAAGACTGAGTGACTCACATCATTGGAAAAGAGAGTGGCCCTTACCAAGACCAAGAGCAGCGTGTGTGCTTGCTGAATGTGTGACAGCACTGCGAGACAGAAAAAAATAACTGTAGAATCATAGGTTCATAGGGTTGGGGTTGGAAGGGACCCTTAAGATCATCTAGTTTCAACCCTCCTGCTATAGGCAGGGATATCTCCCCCTTGATCAGCTCAAAACCCTCTCCAGCCTGGCCTTGAACGCCTCCAGGAAAGGGGCTTCCACAACCTTCCTGGGCAATCTGTTCCAGTGTATCACCACTCTCACACTGTTTGCATGAGTAAATCGCCAACAGCTTGTACTGCTCTAAAGCATACAGAATCCATGACTGACTTGACATTTCCACGGTGCATTTAACAGTTGCAACATAATCCTCTAGTCCTGCTGAAACCAAAAGTAAAGAGATGTCATTCTCACGTTGCATAACAAAAGAATCTGGAAACACATTTCCTTCCTTTCGGTTTATTCTTCTTTCCCTGATCAATATTTAATATAAGATCAGAAGTTAGAAAGAAAGCACATTCTTACCCAAATAAAACATAAAGGATATTGAAATATTATCTCTTCCTTCTAAAAGAAAACTTGAAAATAGACATAAAAATTTCCAGAAACCAAAAATCCCCCCAAAACTCACTTTTTGACTAATTTTATAAGGCTAATTTTATCAATTGCAAAAAAAAATTAAAACGAAAAGTAAAAAGTACTTTCAAAGCGTAAGAAAATCTACAAAAGCTTAGTGCCCCAAAATCAGGCTGTGGACATCAGCTTATTGAAAGAACTGGCATGTAAAACTGAAGGCAAGGTGCCTCAAGATCATTCGTTATTTTGACACAAAATGGAATTTTTCAGATGAAAGCCTTGCTGAAGTAAATAAATCTTGACAGACAAGTCAATCAGGGAATGACTATGAGCACTGATGTGATGCCAATGTGAGAAAAGTTGATGTAGATCTGATGGACTGTTCTGCAGCCCAACATGTATTATAGCATACAGAATGTTGTATGCCAGACGTCTGCTGGAAATGGACTCAGTCAAGGAAATCTAGTTCCAGAACTGCATACCAAAATATATCCATTTCATTTCACCAATTTTCATGTTGAAAATTTATTAACCTCCTCTCTTTAATGTAACATGTTAAATTTCATCAAAATTTGTGATTTGTAATCGAAAAATATCCCCAAATCTCTGCTCACCTCTCAGATATTATCACCCTTTGAAGCTGTATCAGCATCATGACATTTCTGTGGCAAAAATAAGGAGATAGATCAAGAAAAAGATCAAAAGAACATAGTACCTTATTAATTAAACAGGGATGTCAGTAGACCAGGAGGCAAAAGAATTTGCTTTCAGTCCCTGCAGCAATGAAATAGAAATGATTCAAGCGTGAGTTACCATGAAGATTTAGGTCTGATTTTCTGTTCTACAAAACAACACATGGTTTAACTTTCTAGTCAGAGCTCTTAGAAATTTTGCTGTATTCTGACTTGTGTAATACCTTGACTGAGAACACAGAGAGCTAAGGATTCTCTCATGGTTTGGTATACAATTATACTTACTGCAAGCCCAGCTAACAGCAAGGAGGCTATATTTGCTGTGAAAACTCATTTCCTATCATCAATTATTTAAAATTTTGGCCACCATTTGGAGATAAATTTTTTACATGTTAGGTCTGTCTGCCTGGGCTTCCAAAACTGACAGATTGTGGATAGTTTCAGCCAAAAGGATTCTTTTGTCATTGCTGAAAACCTGGTGAAGAGAAAACATACTACACTGACTTTATTGTAAAGGATCCTGATCTTCTTTTCTCTAAAAGATCTTCCCCTCTGCTCTGGAGAAGCCATTTACATCCAAGAACAAAAGAAACTGTCCAGTATCTTTTGTCATTCCATGGAAAATAGTCTAAATGTGATCAAGAAATTAAGCTTAAAAAAAAAATCACACACCACTTATTCTCTGAAAATTCCATATTTAGCCATCATAACCTTAAAAAATTTCATTCTCCTTAAACTCTAGTCCAAAGCCTTGGAGATCTGCTCATCACATTGTGGCATGCTGAAATTTAGCATACCAATTCTGTGCAGCTTGTTTTTAAAAACAACTTCTGAAAGACAGTGTGTATTAATTTTAATAATGCAGGTTGTATATGAACTGCAAATTGGTAGGAATTAATGATGTGCTGGGAGAAGCTGTTTATAAAATGAAAGTATAACACATGCTTACATGTGTTTGCTTGGCTTATTTCATGTGTGTGCAACCTTGGCTTGCCTGGGTCACACTGAGTGAAGACAAATTATTTTGGGCTGCATTGTTGCTCCAAAAGTAATGCCTCCAATTTATTTCCATGGAAACTACAATACATTGAGCACAATAAAACAATTTGAAAGAGCAAGTTATCAGCTACAAAACACTATTTTTCAGCCTAGTCACCACCATCAGCTCTGCATGTGCACCAGTGATGAGCAAGAGCCTGCATGCTGTGCTCGTACAAGTTTGCACCAGCAGAGGTGATCCACTAACTCCACTGCTGAAATGCATCAACCATTGTTTCACTGTGCTGACAACCACTTCCTGGCCTCCATAAATAAGTGTTGATGAATGTCAACAGGTGCCATTTCTTCTTCAGGAAGGAATTCAGTGCTGTACCTTTGCTTCAAATACACTTCCATGTCAGATACCATTTTGTCAGACTGCCCCTCTGCTGCAATGTCATATGGCAACAAAACATACTGGGATAACGATGGGAAGGTTCAGCCTCTACCAACATAACACAATAGAAGGGATTACTTTTGGAACAGCCCTTGTAAAATATTCAATATTGTTAATATAAAAGTAACAAAACATTCAAATTTTTAATATTTTTTTCTTAAAACCTTAAAAAAAGAGAAGAATAAAAACCTGGAACTAGTGGGATATTTGATCTTGGTTTTGTGAAACTAATTCATCACTGAACACCGGTTCAGTGGCAGTGGCTGCAATTCTTAGTGAGGTCTCAAGGTGTTTATCAGAGATTTCTGATGAAATTTGACTCCTCCTGTACTTCATCCTTGACAACTGTTCACAAAAGTGCATACTGCCAAAAAGTGATTATATGAATAGGTGTGGTTGTGAAGCAAAGAATATTTCTCTCTGGTAAGAGAGAGCTTATGAAATTCTGGTAAAGAGAATGATTAGATTTTGAGTTGAATATCTGATTGGAGCTCTATACATTCCATTTGAAAAAAAATTTGCAGGTAATGTATTTATATCAACTGAAAATTGTGTCACAAACATAAATTGATGACTTTCTGGCAACTGAAACCTATTATTTAACTCCCTTATCAAAACAGAAAACACAGCTGTGGATTCTTCACTGTTCACAGCCTTGTGTTTAGCCAGTGTATCAAAATGCAATTACTTGCCATCACTTGAGTTACTACTGCCCTCCCCATGCAGTGCCCTGGGCTGCTCCACGGTGCTGAGCTGCCACATATTAACAATCCAGTTGTGCCAGGCTGCGGATTGGGCATCCCTGGCTTTTCTGATAAATGTGATCAAGCTAGGCTAGGAAATTCGCAGATATTATACTTCTCCAATGTCTTTTGCTTTTGTAACAGTTCTCATATAAATCAGTTTAATGAAACCCTAATTAGATATCCAGGATTTCCATATCTGTTTGCTCTTTGAAAGAAAGCACCTGAGAAACACAATGGCCAACAACGATCTTGCTGCTGCTTTATGTTAGCCCACTTAAATGATGAAGAACAAGGATCTACATTAAGTCACTCAGTAGCTTAGGAGAGATGATGGATTGGCTCATCTAGAAAACTAACATCTGCAATTAGCTGGAAACTTGTTGTGGGATGGAGGGAGTTGCTGGCTGACTTCAACAGAAAATGTATTGTGGGAGATCAAGAAAAAAATCATTTCACTCTGTAAGAAGATTGGGAATTTTTATAGAAAGCCCACTTGCCCACATAAGGAACTTTTTAACAAACCGCAGAAATTAAATGCAAGACGACATATAAAAGGAGAAAGACAGGCCAAGAATATGATAACACTGCTTCTGCAGGACTGAAAAGAACTCCAAAGTCTAGCTGGAGCAAAAGGTAGCTAAGGACATCCAGAGCTATAAGAAAATATTCAAAATGCATGATAGCATCATGGGAAGTGCTGAATGGGAAAACAGCATGGTGATGGATGACACAGGGAGAGCTGAAGTGCTCCTAGCCTTTCTCACTTCAGCATTCATAGGCAAAGACTGCTCCTGTACTTGCACAACCCAGAAAGAGGAAGACAAACATCAGTGCACGAGGAACAATTTGGGAGGCTGTCTGGCTATGTGGCAATGACTAATCACACTCTAAATTGAGTCTAGTTACTTCACATTAGTAGCACACTTTTGGCTCCAGTCTCTTCAGTAATTTCTTCTGTGGGCTATTTTACCTACAAGAAGAGGAAGTGTAAAAGAGAAAAAGGTAACACAGCTGACAAGCATTATGTCTACTGAGCTGTAAAAGACCTGTTCCTGCATGTAGCACTCTCAGCAGGGATCATGCCTACTCTATGCCTATGGTAACTAAGTGTCTGCAAGAGTACAGCTGCAATGCTGTGGGTACAAAGAAATGCTCATCAAATGCTCATCTCCCCTTCTCTCACTGTCTCACAAACCCCCCCTTTTCAAAATTAAAATTTGAATTGAAAGTTCAAAAGGTGTCAGGGGTTACTCATGCAAATCAAAGGCCAGAGAAACACCTAGAAACCTGACCATAGTCATAATGTCTGCATTAATAAGAAAAAAGCCAGTCAAATCTAATGATTAAGTCATTAGTTATGAAACCTCTTTATGTTCGAGCAATTTCTTCTCTGTATGTGGAGAGCAGTGTGCTACACTGAATCATAATAATTTAAAAAGAATATTCTGAAAGCCACAAATTTGTTGTAATTCAGCATCTGCCACGAGCAAGCTAGTAGCGTATTTCCTAAAGATAGGACCCCACAGTGCTGCTCTTTCACCTTAAAAACCCCACCACTAAAACATCCTACACACCAGTTCAAACTCCAGAAGTTAATGGGCCCTGGTGTTACTTTAATAGGAAACCACCCTCAGAGATGCGGCCTAGAGGGAAGAGGGACAGAAAGCTTCATGCAAGGGGCTGTGAACAGTGATTTGTTATTTGACAACAACAAATGTGAAAATTTATCTTCCATTACAAGACGAGACAAAGTACCATCCTACCTTACACAATAAAAGTTAGATGCAGCTGAGCAATGACTCGATCTTGTATAGCAGAAGTGATGTAACCAGAGTTGCAGAGACTTCTCCACAAGTTTCTCAGTGAATGAATAACACTGCTTTCCAAACCAAATATACTGTATGCCCTTGGAAATAGAGCTATAAGCATAGCAAGTGGGAGCATGGCTTATTTCATAAGAGCAGATAAAATAGTCCATAATCATAAGAAAGCAGAGAATTTAACAGGTTCCAGCATGAAAATTTCCAGTTGCACACCATCAAGAAGCACACACAAACTTTCTGCTGATGACTTTTGACATCACACCCTCATCCAGGGGAAAATACACTACCTTCAAGACCTAGCGAGTTTCACAAATAAGGTGCCTTCAGCAGTTTTTCAGCCACTGCCGATTATATCAGGAGATTACTTTATTAAAAGGTCTTATTTTCAAAGTAAATAGATGCATTTAAAATGAACAAAGAGATGAACAATAGGGAAAAGATTGTGAATGAGGTCTGTAGACAAGCAGAGCATTTCATGGTCTGCCATGAAAATTTAAAATGATCTTTAAATAATGAATCAATAAAAATACAAATTGATATACACGTTATCCCCAAGGATACAGCAATGACATTAATGCTAAGAATGTTTTATTGCATTTTGTTTATAAATTGGAAGGCATCTGTGTACCTATACTGCCATTCAGCTCCCAGGAGAACCTCAGGAGCATTTCTTGCTGACAAGTTGTGTTTACAACAACAGAAATCACTTGCCTTGATTTTTTTCCTCTTGTACCTAGCTTCCCACTGTTTAACATAAAGATACAAACAGAACAGTAGAAAAAGAGTTATGTACTAATTGTCTTGGTCAGATGTGCTCATGTACTCAAGAAATTCTTGTGCAAATTTATTCTTTGCAGCAAAGGAAGACTAAGAAATGGATTTTAGGAAACATCTCAGCAAACCTTGTTATTTCCTCTTGTCAGCAGCAACTACAATTTTTAGAAGGATGGGAGAAGTAATGGACTTTAAATGTTTGTGAAAGGGATGTAGTTGAGACTGCGATGCAGAAACGTGCCTTAATTTTGGCCAGGCAAACAGTAATAATCCCATCAAAACTGTTCTTAAAGAATTCAGGCTGCATAGATTCGGAAAATTTGTGGCCCTAGGTTGCAACATAAATCTATAATTCTAGTGAAAAGAACACTAGAAGCTGAGCCTAGATGCCCACAGTGCCAATCATTTACAAGAGATAGGCAACATAACCACAGACAGAACATGGCAAGGAGGCTGGAAAAATTTCTTTCAAAGAAACAAGCAAGACTGCTTCTGAGCTGTTATGCAGCAAATGTCTTCCCTACACCCAGCTGCACTGTGCTTATTTCAAATGCAGTCATTACTTGAACAGTCAAAGTTGACAGAAAGAATTTTTAAGAAAGGTAGAAAGGATGACCAAGGAACTACTGACCTGTCAGCCTCACCTCTGTGCTGAAGAAGATCACAGAGAATTTCCTCCTGGAAGCTATGCTAAGGCACATCAAAGAGAGGGAGGTGACATGGGACAACAAGTATGGCCTTACCAAGGTTTCCTAAAACTGTGATGGATGCCCCATCCTTGGACACATTTAGGGTCATGCTGGACAGGACTCTGATCGATCCGTAGGTGCCCCCATTCATTGCAAGGAAGTTGGACTAGATGATCCTTAAAGATTCTTTCCAACTAAAACAATTATTTACAATGATATCAAAGTAAAATGGAAAGCTGAGTGTTCAAATAGAGACAACATTTGTTTGTGCTTAAGCACTGTGCACTAGTTAAATCCAATAAGAAAGAAACAGCCTGTTTTCCCCTTGCAGTTGCCAAAATATACTGAATTTAAATTTGAAATACTTTTCTCAAGGAAGCATATGTATGTATTTTTTTTTAACTACTGTTGCTGACAGTTTGGATCTAGAAATTTAACACTGAACATACTTCAACTTTTCTATCTTAGGTCAAATAGCCAGCTATTTGCATTTAAATGGATTACCAGTATATATTTCTTGTTACTCTATATACTTTTCATGTAGTTGTTTGATACAAACATTTCTACTGATTCAGAATTTTAGTAATCAGGGCAGGAGACAGGTTAATGTACTAAAAATTAGACTTAATGCCATCCCCACATGTATTATCACACTGGTGTCAAATCCTACTGTGGAGCACCTTGTCTCAGCTTGTTCATTTCCTCTTCACATAAAGGAGGTTTGAAGGATAGGCAGATGTAGCACCTTGATATAGCACAGATATCCTACAGAAATGTAGTCTAACCTTGTCCTCCTGTCTTAAATGGGGCAAATCACTTTCCTGTACCTCTGACCTGCTTGAACAACTGCTGAAAAGAGGTGCATGAACATTACATATCTTAACTGGGTTGTTATGGGTGCTCAGTGGCATAGGTTCAAATGGGCCTTGTGGAAGCTGATTCTGAACTGCCTATTTTTTCCCAGCATGCTGGCAGCACCACGCGTTGTCCTTGGCATGAATACACATAATAATTTGTCATCTCACTGGTATTATTTCAAATGCGAGAAGGAGATTTATGTTAGATGTCACTGGAGAAAAAGGAACACAAAACAAACAAAAAACCACCAACTCACCTTTTTTTTTTTTTTTTTTTTTTTTTTTTTAACTTACATTTACAAGCTGTAAAAAATAACCCAGAAACGCTGAAGTCTCTCCATCCCTGGAGGTCTACAGAAGCAGATTAGACACAGGTATCTGAAGCAGTGGTAATGGTGAGGGAAGGTCACAGGGAGGTAGTGATGAGGTAAAAAAAAAAAAAAAAAAAAAAATCAGCCTGGGGGCTTTTCAAGGGTCTGTCCAGCCTTTCTCTCAAGACTAATGATTAAGCATTACTGCTGGCTGCATGGATCACTTACACTTCTCTTTAAGCAGAAACATGCACCACTGGAGGAGACTACAACATCTGGAGGAGATTGATGAGGTTATATTGATTTCTTATCCTTTAAACTGTGACCACCAGGTAGGCTCCAAAAGCTGGAAAGAGTTGCTCTTCTATGACTGACCCCTGCTCTTACTGGGGCTCATAACAAGAAAAATTACCAACAACTTGGCAAGTCCTTCCCTGCATCTGATTCCACTTGACCCACTTGTACAATTGCAGATAAGAGGAAAGATAGATACATAAACAAAAACAATGGAAAAATATGAGTTACCTGGGAGACACATTCATGTTTCCAGCTGAGCAATACTCAGCGGGAGATTTCTCGGCCAACACTTTGATGTCTGTAAGCTTTCTTTGACAAAGCTAAGTTGCCCAAGTCTGCTTTAGCCTCAAGGCAGCTGTGAAACACAACAGAATCAGCAGGAAAGCCACTGAGTCTATCTGGGATGGATTTTGTACTACTAGCTCTGTGTCACGGGGCTGGAAAATGTAGGTAGAGTCAGCTAATCAAACCAGTCTCTCACAGCTGGAGAGCTTTGTCCAGAACTGGGTGCAACACGACAGAGAGTGGGAACATGATGGTAATAACTCCTGCATTCTTTGCAAATATTGTCCAAGCACCACAGATGTATCACATCAAGCCATGAATACTTTGTTCTTTTTAAAGTACCCTTTCAAATCTTAGGCTTTCCACCAGCCTTCAGCTGTGCAGCATTATTCAACTTTCCAGAAGTTTACCGGAAGATATAAAGACAGATCTGGATGTGCAGGTGGGTGACAGCAGCAGCTTTTGCTGTAATATTGAAACACATGAGGCAGTTAGCCTGAATGCTGCTCCTCCTGGCAGCAAAGGCATTTGATTAGATGAGTGTGCAGCTGACTGTAATTTGATTTATGCACAAACTGCTAAAGTGACCTATAGTGAGATATCTGCTTAATTTTTAGGCACTACAGAGCTTGTTCAAGAAGTCTGTCCAACTTGTGATAACTCAATTACCAATAAGTGATTAAAAATTGAATGGGCTTGACCTGCTTGTCTCAATAACCCTTAATCATCTCTTCCAGAGATTAGATTTGAAATAGGGCCAAAAACAGCAGGATAATAACTTCTCTTTTTTTAATTGTTAAAATAAAGTTATTATCTGTTCCTCAATTCCACTGATTGGGCCAAGCATGGGAAATGAATCTGGTGAAAACAGAGCTAAACAGAAAATCTCCAAGCTGAATACTGCTGATGCTGGGGGAAGTAGAAATGCTTATAAAGCATCATACCCATCTTTAAATGGATTTATGATAGTTCAGATTTAATTTTCCATAATTTTTCACTACAGGTTGATTAAACTGTCAAATTATAAAAATTAAATATAAACCACTTTATTATTCAACATTTTCCCCCTTTCTGGACATTTTAAGCTCTGAAGATGTTTAATATTTCTCTACTCCTTCCTCCTTCCACCTGAATTAGCAGTAAAGTTCATCCTCTCTTTTTCTTACCTCATTACTTTCTCACTAAGCTCCCTTTTCATCCCTATGCTTATTTCCCCACATTATTTCTTCTGAATATGAAGATACCTACATGTATCTTCACTGCCTGAGGTATAACATAGCAGCATAATGCACTAACACATCTACTTCTTCCTTGGAAACTGCAGGCTCTCTCTAGGACTGCAGAATACAGCCTGTACAGGTCCATGAACACAGTAATATAACGACATTTCTCAGGTCACTCCTGGAGGAAGGAGATATTAACAAAAGCACTTGAAAGAGAACATTTTCTCATGTGCTCATAAGGCGTGGGGCTTATGTAAGTACATTTTAAGCAAAGTGTCCTGTCATTTGAATCAATGTGTAGGAATCTTTCACTTGATTATTAATTATTCTTGATTTACCTGTCTTTGGAGGAGGACCAGGCTTGCAGAAAGCACTTGATTCCAGATGTGATCTATACAAAAGCAGCAGTGACAAGAGATGAGATGTGTGTATAGAAGCGCCAGACACTGTGAGTTTTATTGCTTACTAAATCTGATTTTCACAGTCAAAAGTTCAAAAATTGACAATAAACTTAAGTAAATTTAAAGATGAAACTTTTATAACTTACAGAAGGAGCATAGACTCTTGGTTTTGCCTCTGCAAAGTTTACAGCCAGAAGGAGATAATAAAATCTAGACTGAACTCATACTGCCGAGAGAATAATCAAGACCCATATGTGTCAGTGGCTGTCAGGTGAGATATTTTATACCTCATTAGTGTTAGAGCAGTTATTGCTTTTTCTTCCTCCATGAATAGACCATGTGGTAGCATGCCTCACTCCTACGCTCCTGGACAATTTATCACAGCAAACCTGGTTGTAACAGAAATGGGATTTTTTTTTTTTTTTTTTTAATTTTTTTTCCATAACCCTTTTCCTTTCAATACTTGCTTCTAATGAAGCATGCTATCCAACTACATCTAGATGCCTATCAATCTGTTTCTCATATAGCCTACTCCCTGGTCTTGGAAACTGCTCTATTGTTCCCTTTCCCCTCCCCTCAGACCTCCATGCTGGAGCATGTCTCACTCACAGCTTCCCAGTGCCTTTGGTAAAGGACCTTGGGAAGAGCTTTGGCTCTGCATATCCTCCTCGTGGTGAAAGCTGAGTTTCTTGGAGTAAAGCACTGCTGAGCAGTATTTACAATTAAAACATGAAGGATTATTCAGGTTAGCAGGTCAATATCTTCCCAGCTGAGAGTGTTCTCCTGATGGGAGGTCAACACAGCTGCTCTTCCCTGAGTTCTGAACCAGAATATTTTTAACTTCAGTTTTGTCCAGGGGAAAGTTGTATCCATTTGTTTGTGCAGAGATAATTCACATCTCATAGATGCCACAGTGTTCTTGTGTAGCCCAGAAGCAGATGCAGGGGAAAACGACATCCAGTAATTTGGCCAAAAGACAAAGCAAAGTGAAGCAGGATTCCTTAGCCCAATATTTACGCACAGTCCCTATTCCCAGAACTGCTGATGTGCTTTACAACAAGTACTCATTTCTTTTTAACCCCAAACTGAATGCTCCTGAGGCACACGGCAACCACCGGAGTTATTTCAGTAAGACTGAGTATTCCTTTCTTCCTTTCACTCCGTTACTATTTGCAGAAAAATCTGATTAGTTAAAGAAACATGGCTAAATATTGTTTTTCTCTTCTAAAAAAAATAAAATAGTTTACACTGGGTTTTGAGCAGAGGGCATGAAATTCTCTAAGCTTTAATTAATCCACTGAACACCATCAGCTTATTCTCTACTGCAAATTCTGCCATCTGCTACCAGTCCATGCATTGATAATTAATGTCTGCTATAAGTTTGCTTCTCTGACATTATCTGATTAGGTAATTGGTCTATGGAACAACACGCGACATAATGCATTATTGCTCTATTATGTGTGATCTGTTTGAAAGCACTGAAGAATGCACTTATACTGTTTTGTTTTTATGACTCATACCTCAACCAATACCCATCAAGAACACGACAAAACACTTCACAGAAGTGGGAAAACAAACAAACAAAAAATATGAAAATCATGTCAATAAACTTATGCATGAGTACTGTTTATTTCAGAATAATTTGTAAACAAGAATAAATACGAGCAAGAAAACACCCAAACCTAACTCTCAAGAGGCATGTGTCAATTTCAACAGTGATCTACGGATGAGAAATGCCCCTTCAGAGAAGCACGGGGAAAAAAACATCTTGTCATCAAAACTCAGGGGACTCATAAATCAGTGGAAGATAGGGTTGGGAAAGAGAGAGAACAAGACAACATGCCATTCTTATTCACTCGTGTAAGATGCAGCTGCTCCTAAGGTTACCTCTGAATGAAGCTTGGGAGTTGAGAGAATATGCAGTAGAGGGGAAGTGAAACAAAGCCAGAATTTCAGCACTGTTAGGTCTTGTGGCCACAATGCAGGCTCTCAACATTTGGCTGAGCAAAGGGTTTTTATACTTTCTCCATCTCTTGGCCTCAGGTGATTACAAAAGACTGATTTTTATTTTGCATGAGATTCCCCACCTGGGGCAGAGGAAAGGTTATACATGTGAGCCTGAGGCATATGGAAACCACAACAAGCACAAACAGAGTCCAGGCTTAGTAGCCTGGAGACCTCACACATAATAACTGTTATTTCAAAACACAGAGGTCAGGCTTCATTGGACCAATTTCACATGCCAACAGAGTATCTGCATTTGAGCTGATTCTCCCCACTCCTTTTATAGTCAAGAGAATCCTGCCCCTTGTGTTGGCAACATATTTTCCACCACATGTATCTAGAGTCATTTGGAAAATCTCTGCAAATTCAACTGCAGACTTAAGACTACGTATCTTTCAGTTAAGTTTCAGTGGTGGATAATGCTTTCTTTGTGGTACCAGTGCTTTTCTCTCAGCTCCTCCTAATGGGAAACACTCCACAATGCCTTTTACTATAACATGAAAAAGACAGACCTCTTTTTAGTATTTGTTTTCTTTGGTAATTGAAGAGAAATAAGGAAGGTGAACTTAGCTTAAATATCCACTTCTTTTCACCGGTTAAGTATTCTTCAGCAGTCCTGAATTTCTCAGTCCTGCTTTTATCTTCCTAAGGATGCTGATTTTTGTACTCAACAACTTTCCCTTCAAACCCAGACCCTTAGGCACCACTCTGCTTTTATTTGTTCCACCACAAATAGAGGATAAGCTATACAGCACTTGTCAGATTTGTTGTTTATTGCTTCAACCATAGAGACACATGACATTCACCACTGTCCAGGATACATCTCTGGGATTCAGTAGTAGCTAAAACCATTCTGGTGTTGTCTAGAATAATCACAACTTCAGTTGTTTTTAATGATCATGACCTGCTTTCACTTCTGCTCTCACTCATTTTTCTTCCTATCCTTTATCTTTACCCCAACAGCAAATCTAGAGCTCTTCCATGCTTTTCTCTTTCCCCTTCTGCTACTTGCTGGTAATGCATCCCCTTACTCCATGCACAAGCAGTAACTTCTCTAAATAGGCACTTTCAATACTTTGTCTAATGGAAACATTCTCAGATCTCTGCCTAAATCTCTGCAAAATAAAGAAATCATGAAATGCAAACAGTGGGGTATGAAGTAGATTTGACTGAATTACAGCCCTTGATCTCTTGGGTTGAATTTTCCCCTCCCTCTGCATCAAAAGTATAGGAATAGTCCTGGTATTTGGTAGGGCCAAAGTCCCCATGTTCCTCCAAAACTGGACAACAGCCCATGGCCATGGAAGAATACATCAATGCAAGCACAGAGCTGTATTGAATATCCTCCCAGCACTCTTAAGAAGACTTTTCTGCTCCAGAAAATTTTTCTGTTATTTATGCCACGTCATGTCTAAAACCAAAGGCTGTCAAACTACAAATATTTTTTCCAAAAAGTCTTAACCTCTGATCTCCATTACTCCTAATCAGGATGAAATCCCTCAGGATTTCTTCAAGAAAAAGAATTACAGGATAAAGGGGAAATTCAGGTTTGTAAATCTGCTAAGAGTCTCCCATGGTTGCATTCAGGTTTTCACTCTAGCTTATTTTACTGTATAGCCTTTCCAATCCTGTTTTGCTCCTCTATTTATGTTAACCACTATGTTAACACAAACCCTGTTTCTGACATCACGTGGTGAGATGGCATACAAATTAAAGCAGTCCATTTTACTTTTGTGAGTATTAATGATAGCTGCTATTCACTATTAGCTCAACCACCTTCCTCTAACAAATCAGGGCATCTCCCCTTGCTAGGCTGAAATTGCTTGACACTTAGAACAAAATATCTGCTTCGTAGTTGAACTCTGGAAAGTATTGACATCATGTCACCTCAGCAATCTAATCTAAGTGAGGATTTAGAATGAGCCTTCAGGTAATCCATGAAGAGTTACAGAGACCTCATTTAGAGGTTTGGATAACCTTTCTTGGCTCTTTCAAGCAAATGATGAGATTCCATACCTGGGAATCTAATATAGAGATCATAGAAAGAAAATTCGAGTGCACCAAATGTCAGACTAACTTCATAAAATACAAGATGTTCCATGGGGGAAGGCACATTTTAGTCATCAGCAAATGCCATTGGTAATTTCAAATAGGAAATAATATTTCAGTATTGCATACCCCTGAATTATGATTTCAGTAGTAAAGCATTGCCTTTCAATGCTTTTTTTTTTTTTTAAATTTATTTCATAATCTATCTTTCTAAATTGAAAAATTCATCAGAATGTACCTTTATATGAGCAATTTTATAATGGAAAAAAAAGACTTTTTAACATCTTTGTCCAATTAAACTGTATTTTAGCTTTACTTTCTTAATAACAATTTTCCAAACAGTTCTACTAAAAGAGAGAAGTTAGAGACAGATTATACTACTTTTTTTTTTTCCTCTCTCCTTTGTATTGGAGGCAGAAAAGTGGTGTTTTTTTTTAAACAGAAATAACAAGGTCTTTCACTGATCCTTTGTAGAAATCGTGATTACACAGTAAACTTGATGATTGCACAAATATCATAATTTCTCTAAGTGTTTGAACAAAAAAAATTCTGTCTTTTGTCCCATGTTCTTAGTTTATACTAATTTCTTCTTAAATTTTGATTTTTTTCCTCTTGCAAGAGTAATGACTGAATGAAGGAGTTACAATTCAACCTCTGCTTTCATGCCTAGTATTTCCTTTCTGTCATCTCACTTAGACTCTTCGAGTCACTTTTACAGATGATTAGCTCTATCCTTTTACTAGACATAGGATCTTGGGTAGAATTTATCCAGCCTGAATACACTCCATAAGGAGCTAGTAAGCATATTGTTATCAACATTTCTATCTGTATTACTACAGTGCCTAAGGCTCCACCTGGGGCCAGGGTCCTACATATGTCAGGCACTGTATACAGAGAAAGGTGCAATCCCCCTAAGATCGCTGCTTAGAGGATAGAGTTCTTATGTAAACAGGTACTGAAATTAATTTGGTGTTTTCACTACTGATATTTCACTGAGACTACAAGCGTTTTTCAGTGAGAAAGGTCACAAAGAAAGGCAAGATAACTCCACAAATAGAGTAGCTTTCTCCATACCTACTCCGTTGTAATTAAGATGTTGATTTGGGGGGAGGGAAAAACATGACACTTGGGAATATTTTATTAATTATTTTTCAGCTTGAGTGCACAAGGTTAAATGTAGCCTCAGGCAGCTTTCACTGATGTGACTCACATCTCCACAGTGTCAGAGCTCTTAGAAATGCTAACAGACTCATATTTTCTGAAGAACAAAACATCCTCTGGTGTATTAATTAAGCCCAAGCATACCCCACAGAGAAGCAATGCAGAAATCACAAGAAGTACAGTAAGTTAAATGTCTATAATACCTGTGGTTTGATGACTGTTGAGTGCGAAATCCCTCATTTATCCACAGAACGTGGACAGCAAGGATCAGAGCTTAGTGTTTACCCACCATGACCATGCCTACAGTGTGCACAGGTGCTGGTCTTGACACTAGGTCAGCACTGGCCTCTCCCATACGAACCATAGAATAGCTTAGGCTGGAAGGGAGCTCAAAGATCATTGAGTTCCAACCCCCTGCCATGGGCAGGTTTGCTGACCACTAAACCAGGCACCAGATCAGGTTGCCCCACGGATGTGCAAAAACAGCCAGCAGGTGACTTTCTTATTTCCAATCATAGCAGTGTTTTATATTAATTTTCATACATATCCAAGCGTGAGTTAGGAGCATTTGTAAACATTACTGGAACGTGTTTACAGAAAAAAAGAATTACAGCTACCTGTCATAAGAATTGCACCTATTATTTTTTTTCAATGCTTGCTTAGCACACAAAGGTATTTCCCTTGCACAAAAATAATAAAATAATAACTAAAAAAAAAAACCAAAAAAAAAAAAAAAAAAAACTAGATCCACAACCAGAAAGCCACAGCTCAAAACAGCTTATGCTTTCATGAAGGATTGCTGCTGAAGTGCCTCAGAAAAGCTGTAGTTCAGTTTCTGCTCATCTCTTCCTTCAGTCTACACCCAGAGCTCCCCTAGCTATTGCATGACCCCATTGCATACATGTGAGTTTTCTCAGTTCTGTCCTGGGCCTCTTGGAGGGTAGAAAATAGGGTGTAGTGGTGGATTCAGTCCACCCGGGAAAATTGTGTAAGGGGAAACAAATATTTCTGGCTGCTGAAAAACACCATCTTCTCTGCCAAGTTTCTGTTCGGAGGCTCACAAGCTGATATAATTCTAAAATCAGGTGCCGCAGCAAATGGACACATCTAGAAAATGTCTGTTGAACAAAACAGGAATAAAAAGATGTAATGTGTCAAAAATGAATTTTCATCAAATCCTTCATAGGAAAAATGTCTTTTTGAGAATTTCTGAAGAGACCTACAGAAAGAACAGTTGACAGCAGTTTTGTCCCCTCTGTAATCTTCCATTCTTTTGGATTTCAATGAAAAGCACATTGTTTTTGATATTTTGAAGATTTTAATTTAGAAATTTATAATTTTCCAGATTTTTTTTTTTTTTTTTTTTTTTTTTTTTTTTTTTTTTTTTTTTTTTTACACTGAATTATAAAGTTCCCTTTCTCCAGTGCAAAATTAGACACTGTTGGAGAGGTTTGGAAATCAGACTTGGCATTTTTTTGTCAACTTACATTTCAAAAGCTGAAGAAAGTCTGAAAAGTTGCAGAGAGATTAAAAAAGAAAAGCAATAAATGAAATCTAAACTTGTATGGATTGT
This sequence comes from Lagopus leucura, assembly GCF_019238085.1. Lineage (NCBI taxonomy): Eukaryota > Metazoa > Chordata > Aves > Galliformes > Phasianidae > Lagopus > Lagopus leucura. The sequence goes on from NW_024962256.1 coordinate 3,428,866, forward strand.
ATGAATATTTATTAAATAGCATTTCTTCTGAGAGACTGACATTCTTAAAGATTGATATTGTGAAGGACAAGGACAACAAAATCTGACACATCAGAAAGACCTCTCGGATTCCTTGGGTGGTTAGCTCTGCAGTGGGTTGACAGCTCACAGGGTTCAATTTAATGTGGCAGAAAGAGGCATATTATGAGATCAAGAACACAGATCTCTACCAGCACCAACAGCTAAATGCAGTTTCACTGAGATTCCGCAGGCAAAAATAATAACGTTTGGGAACTCAGATGGAAAAAGCTGAAAATATCAAGAAATTCTTCTTCCCACAGACTCGTTTCACCCAATTCGTTGATCATGTGAGTGCTTGGGCCCAAGTTTTGTCCAGATTCTGAATAATCTGCCTTTTGATCAGACCACATAGCAAAGTTCTTATGCCCTTGGGTTCAGTGCCTCACGGCACAAACAGATTTGCCTCAGAATTGGAGCCCTACACACTACTTGGTAACAATTTTCCAAGCTTCAATGATCCAAAGGGTAGTTTTTGCTATGATATCTAAAACTTCTACTGGAGTATGCAGTCATCCTGATTGACAAGCAAACTACACAGATTTAGGTTATGCTGAATGGTTTAATGTTTAAATTATATGGTGAGATTACTTTTTGCAAGTGGAATAGCATGGCAAGAAAGTTTAAAAGAATTCCTTTACCATATACTATTACAAATCTCACATTTTTGCAGCCAGAAGGGTCAGCCCCTCAGCGTAATTTGCTCAGATATTTGAAACAGTGGCTTCACTTCCAATAACAACCAAACCTGCTATCAGCATTACATAAGTTTTGTAAAATAGATCCACATGCGATGATGTAATTCAGAATGATACAGGTAAAAAAATGCAACTTTGGAGAAATTCGAATGGATGTAGAGTAGTGTAAAAATCATACATATCTGTAAAATTTCAAAAGGTGGGATCCTAAAGGAAATGTCTTCTCATCCGCTATGTCTTTGTAGTGTCAAACCCAACCCAGCTCTTTCACACTCTTCCTAGCAGCTCCCTCAAGTGGCCATAGAAAAGAACTATCACTGCAACACGCAACAGAACTACCCACAAGTGTCACGAGTGGCTTTTGGCTCTTAGAGCTCTCCTTTCCATCTCATTTACATCATTAGGAACATCAGAAACCCATTTTGAGATATATCAGGTGCAAGTTCAGGGTGATGTGGCCAATTGCATTAAAGAAGTACAGAACACAAGTAGGAAGGACAGGAGAATATGAATCCGAAAACAGATTGAATTTTGCTAGTTGTTTAAAATGTTTGCTAAAGGCTATGAATAGATTTACCTCCCCCCCCCCCCGAAGCACTGGCTTTTTGGAGTGAATTAGTTCAGGATGTTTGCTGGCCTCCATTCAAAGCTCATTTCTCATATATTTTTTTTTTTTAAAACCCATCTCCTTCACAAAAGCAAGCCAGGCTCCAAATAAACAAGAGTGCAGTCAGGCAGTTTTCCCAAGGCATGCAGGGAGTCACGACTCAGAGGAGCTCTCGTTGGTGTGACACTGCTAAAGCCTCCCAGTGAGAGATAGCAGAGGTCTTCAGATCTCAGTTGAGGTGTGAGGAAAGCCAAACTTTTGCATTTTGCATTGTCTCCTTCAATTCTGCCTCACCCACAGGACAAGGATTTGATTCTTACCTCACCTCTTATGTAGATCTTCCCTGGGGATGTTGGAGACGGTTACTTTGCTCCTGCAAAAGCCCCCAGTTTTTCTGTTATGTTTTCAAACATGCTGTATTACTGCTCTTCCAGCCAATAAACAATAATTAATCTGCAGTTCAAAAGACTGATTTGTGGAGGGGAAAGACTGAAAATCTGAAGCCCTGGGAAATACAGCATTTTTTTTGTTTTTTAACTAGAATATACTTTACACACAGTGATCATCCTTGCTTATTAAAGTCAAAGAAACTATGACAGTTTCTACATGTAAAATATTCAATTTGCCATCAGGAAGCACAGATTCCCCCATAGTTTTGCCTTTTTTTTTTAATTTTTTTTTTTTTAAACTATTTCAAGTAGAGTCCTTTCTCCTTCTAAGTGAATTTCAGTTAATCTAGTTCACCCAGTGACTATTTTTTCCTGATGTACAATAAGGGAAAGCTCTGCATTACCATGAGTAGATTGCCTCAGGTTCCTAAACCAACTCGCATTGAGTTTGAGCCAGTGGCTTTCAGCATTACATAACTTATAAACACCTTAAAATTTTCCAAAAGCAATACATCCTCTTTCCTTCTCTAGAGGCAAATTTAGTACCTAAACAAAAGGCTTTTCTCAGCTGTGTTACACAGATTCCTTTATTCACACACAGAAACCCTCTGCTATGCATTGCTGGTAGTCTGTAGCACAAACATATCTCTGTTCTGCAAAAATGAACTCCTGATCTTCAGTCCTTGAAAAATACACTTGTTCTATTACTTCTATACAATTAATAAATGTACAGTTAGAAGAGCGGAGTAGTAAGGATGGTTATTTTACAGGTTTACTATTAGAAAGATTAATATAGTGGAAAGAGACAATCAAAAACAAAATGCTCACCTGTGTCATAGGCTCACAGTAGAAAACTCCAAAAGGAGGAATCTCCAAAAAACGATCCCTCCTCAGTGGCAGTCAGCCCTTAAATGGGGTCTAGGAGAGGTGCAGCCAGGCTCCACCCCTTCCGGTCACACAGCTGAATTGCCTTCCCCTGCGCTCTCACAGCTGACTCAGTCCTTGCTTCAGGTGATCAATCAGTGGTTCAGGCTGTGACTCTACTTCCCGTACACTCCTGAAACATGGATCTATTGTATTTTCCAGCCTCAAAACCTGATTATGGCACCACTAACCTGTTAGACCAATGGAACTGACAGGTCTGCACAAGTGTAACACCGGAAGCAAATTAATCCCTTTGTCCTTGTCAAATCTATTTTCAGAGCAACCAGAAGTTAGGCTGAATTAGCAACTTCAGACCAGGACGTCAGTTCACAGATACTAATCAGATACTGAATCTATTTGACAGATTTTTTTGTGTAATGGGAGACATAATCACAGAGCTCAAATTTATCAACAGTTCAACCTTTAGACTTCATTTACTTACTAGTTTTCTTGTATAATATTGTGCATTATTCTCTCTAGCCCTGTTCTTGTGGCAGGATATGAATAGCGTATCTTTATAACTAGACACTGCTTGCTCATCCAGCATAGCACAGAGCTATGAATTTTTGAAAATCATTGACCATTACATATGATCCTCACCAAAGGGAGAAACAAAACACCCTTTTTTCATTTTCTCACTCATGGCCAATATCCAACAAAGCACTCAGCCACATGCTCTCATTTCCCCCCGGACTGGGGGTCTGCCTCCTGGATAGCACATGGCTGCACCAGGGAAGGTACATTATCCAGCACCACTGTAAGTCAATCAAAGAGAGGTACTTAAATGTTGATTTAGACAACTAGAATACAACAATTGTTTCGTGGAATGGAAATATCCTTAATGCGATTATCCTATAGAAATCCAGAGGCTAATGAGCTCAGAGACTCTATTCATAATGGAGGGACAGTAGGCAACAGGATTGCCTCAAAGCATGTGACATTATAATAGAAAATTGCTTCATATACGGCATTTCTTATGTTCTCTGATCATCACATTTTAGAAAGTGAAGCATTTGATGAAAACCACTGGACTACAAATTGGTGCCAACAACATCTAGCTTTCTACTTCCACAGTACGACCTGCTCATTATGTCCCATTAAAAGGGTAAAGATGATGGATTTATTTTTGTATCAGCTATACTCTTTGATTTTTTATTATGTCTACTTTGCTAGCGAAATAGACTCACACTGAAAAATCCAAGAACTCTTTTCAGTTTCTAATCTGTGAATGGCAGGACCTTCATTTTCTTCATATTTCATTAATACTAAAAAATGACAGAGAAATTAGTTTTGCTTACTAAATATGATTTTTTACTTTGGCCTTCAAATTATCCCAGTGTAAACCACTAAATTTGAGCACTTCTAAATCTGGTAGTCTGAATTTATATTGAAATCAATACTTAATCCTTGTCAATAGCCCAAATCCATTTTCTAGGTGAACTAAAATAACTGTTTTTCTATCTTTGTGATTTGCATGCATCACTCACTGAGTAATCATAGTTCTGGTTCACATGCACAATTCTGTATCTCTTGCACTGGTATTTATTAACACACTCATGCTTCGTGTTCATGTGCCTAATGCACGATATAGACTATGAGAAAAATGCTGAGAAGCTAACTAGTAGCTTTCTGAGTCCTCAAATTAAAGACTATTTCTAAGGTATATCCTCTCCTCAGCATCTTGTCAAAGGAAAGAAAAGCAAGAACAGAGGGGAGAGAAAGCACCTTCTAGGGCTCTTGAAGCTTTTAATTGAATCAGTGATTCAGGAAATCTCATTCTCTCTTCTGCTTGCTCTGAAATGAAGGAGAGACAATGAGCAGACTTCCATCAGTCAAACAGATGCTCTCTGCACGCAGACATTTTTCTGTATATTGGTAGCTTCGATATCACAATTAACTTTGTATGATCTGATGCTAAAGGCACTAAATGCCTTTCCTGCAAAAAACTGAAAATATTCACTTAAGCAAAAATGACTCCTATTTAATCAGTCTTATATCAATACTTATCATGAGATTGCACTGGCAGTAAGCTTTTAATTGATCAAATAAGTATATTTTCAAGTTGTCAAAATTATTTGCATTACATGCCAGCTTAGACTGAGCAATAAAACTTCTGTACTAGCACACTGTGTGCCTAGTTGTGATTAATGGTACGGTTCAACTTCGTATGTCTTCCTGTAATATGATTAAGAGGAATAGGCTATTAGATACAGTTCAGAATGAAGATAAATGCACCTTTTTAGTGCAACTTCAAGTCTTAGAATAATTGTTTATTTAAAAGGCATGGGGGAAAAAATGCTCTTCAGATAGCTCTGCAGATGCTGCATATTGGTCTAAATCTGTACTTAGGCTGATTTACATCATAACAGGACATGGCTTAATTTTTCATACTTGCAGTAGAAACCAATGCTAACTTTCTTTTTCCTTTACATCTCTGTAAATAAGATGCAGCTCCATCAATGCAAAGAAATTAATGCTTTTGTGCTTCACAGTGCAAAGCCTTTATAATGCTCCATAATAAAGCTGAACAATACATTCTGCTAAATTTATCTTCCTTGTAATTTCCATCCGCTTACTCTTCACAAAGTAGAAGTTTATATTTATACTGTTAAAATACATATGCTTTATATATACAAATGGGAACATGGCAAGATATTTGCAAAAAGATGTAGCAGATCTGCTCTTCTAGACCATGAAATAATTCCCTGGGAGAGAAAGTAGGGAGGTACTGTTTCAAAAAAAAAAAAAAAAACAACAAACATACATAGGTGGATAGTTGAATTTGCTGGGAAACAGCTTTAATTGATATAGCAGTAAAAGCATTCTTGATCTCAAACACTGTGCCTGTTGTCTATCTGTGACCAGGGTTAAGAGGAGTTCAGTGGAGGTGAATTTAGTTTACAGCTCCTGTTTGGGAAACAAGATTCTTCATTTCAGCCCCTGGTCTGCTGGCTGCACTATCCCATGGTTAATCCAAGTGGGATTGTTATCACTGCTACTCATTATCATTAAGGATACACCAGGATGTGCTTTGTCCCAAGCACTTAACATGCCATGGAATAGCAAAATTAGCAAATCCAAGAACACAGTGTTCAGGTGGTTTTTCCTCTGCTGTTGGTTTCAAAAATATTTTTGTAAATGTAGCCACAAATTTAATTTTCAAAACTGCAGGAAGGTACTAATAGCAATAGTACACTCATAGTCTTTAAATAGGTTTTCCGGATTGTTATCCTGCAGCATAGGTTATATATAGTGACATGAAAATGTGGATTCTTTATATTGATTTTGAATAACTACAAGACATGTTTCTGATTTGAGAGTTAATGGAGAAGTACCTTCTGCACTGCTGGTAATGAATGCAAAGTAGCTGGGGGAGTTTTGGCATTTTCACTTCATAAGATTTTTTGCCAAAATTTTAAATGCATGTATCTGAAAACTCTTTTGCAATATTTTTAAAATATTTAAAATGCAGCTTAGAATCTAGAATCATTAAGGTTGGAAAAGACCTCTACAATCACCCAGTCCTACCATCAACCCATCACCCCCATGGCCAATAACCACATCCCTCAATGCTGCATCTCCACAGTTCTGCAGAGATAGTGACACCATGACCTCACTGGGCAGCCTATGCCAGTGCCAGAGAGCTTTTTCCTAATATCCAGCCTAAGCATCTTTAGAAGGCTTTAATAATAAAAACAAACAAATAAGCAAACAAAATTTATAGAGCCCATTGTTTGAGAGAAGCTGATAGTAGCTGCCAGAGAAATTAGTGCTTCTGAAGAAGCTGTGAGAACCTCGTTGATGTGAAATAACTTCTCCATTACATCATGGAAAGGTATGAATTGGAGTAGGCAAGTGATTAGTTTTAGTCTTGGAATTAAAGGCTTAATATTCCTGCCAAAGTTATTATCATCTGATAACTTCAGGTAGATTTTTAATCCTCTTTGCTAATTCCAGCAAATTCCATGGTCTAGTAACAGTAATTTTATCAAATGTCTCATCTGGGAGCTGTAAGCAATACAGAAAAATGCACTCTTTTCAGCCTTTCTGCACACTCTCCCTATACATAATTATGAATTAAAGTGTTCATTTCTGATCTGCATCCTTCTTGTTCTCTAATCTTATTCTAGTGCTCTGGGGATGAGATAGTCTCTTGTCTACATGGCATATAATACGCTGGGGAATCCACACCATACTTTAGGAAAGCCAGCATGATATTTTCTGCGTTTTTTTCCTGCTCTGTATCCACTATATTACAGCAGATCTGTAGCTGTCCTCCTAAAAGAATTCTGTAGGTGCTGAATACTTGATTTTAAAGAGTCTTTGGATTAACTAACAGAAGAAAAGACACTGACTTATTACCTTCACAGAAATCCAGCTAGGGAAGTCCCTCAGCTGAAAATGTATAGTGCTGAGGAGACTATTAAGGGGAAGTATCACAGGTGTTTGACCTGGACTAGAGCCCCTGGGCGAGACAAGCCGTGGGCAAGACAGACCATCAGTTTTACCCAGTGCATCACTAAACCTCTTTGCAGTGTCATATGTACTCAGACAGAGGTCTGAGTCTTAGATGACCAGATATTTTGCTGTTACAAAATCAGCACAGCTCCATTTCCTAGACTGTATGATGGTCTTTTACATGTGGTGAACTGCATAGAGTGGAGAGCAGTGAAGATACGTAGCTTAGAATTTGCTATGTATGATCTATAGTTGTCAAACTCAAGTAGCAATGAAAAAGTCATGGACATGATGCCTGTCTGTTTGGAATTTATATATGTGTACAAGATCATCAAATACACATTTTTTTATGGTTGCTGAGTTGCACTTACAAAAAAAGACAAGAAGACATGTATATCTCACCAAGGTGACAAAGAACAGAATTTGACCCTCAGTTGGGGAAAAGGAATTCCCTTTTCATGAAATCCTGCTGTTTAAAGTTTTGGAGCTTTCTTATTCACAACAAAACAAAAATCAAGTCCAACAAAAAGCTATTGCATTTCCACAGACTGCAAAACTGGGATACAGTCCATCATCTAAAGCAAAGATTCATCATGATGCTAATGTGATGGTAATGACCAGAAGTTGATTAAAATTACACATTTCTGTAATGCTTTCAACATTTTAATCCACATATTCCTGTTAGGAGACTAAAAGTTAATATTAAATTCCACATGGTACATTCAAATGCCAATTAGTAATTCAATATTTCTAAGTGACCAGAACTGACCTCACATACATACAGAAAATAAAGAATAAAATACGTTTAGGCAAATGCATTTTGCAGAAAGAAGAAAAAAGATGAGGCAATTAAAGCTGATGTTAAAAGTTAGCCCGCGGACAGCAATAGCTGTTGGAACTGGCAGGTAGGATAATAAAGGAGAAGAGTTTAAAGAACTTCATGAATATGAAAAGCTTTTAATTGCTTCTTATATTGGCCTACAGTGTGACATAAGCCTGGACATCATGAGGATTACTACATGGACAAGGCTATCTTGGGAGACACCTGCTGACTGCAATGGCCCTGGACATAGCTGGCAGTGTGAAGGGCTTGACAGCTCCAGAAAGAGTGGAGACTGAGACAGGGAGAGAAATCAGGAACAATTACTTCCCACCATGATTACTTTGAGTTTGCAAACTCTTTTATATCATGTGAGGAACCCAGATATGTTGACCAGTGGAAATGCTTTGTTAGCCTGTGTTAGCTGCTTGTTTTACCTTCGAAGCCAACCAGTGACCAGGGAAGGCTGTTTGCTCACTGACATCAGTTTACCTGCTCAGCTACCTATGTTACCTCATCTGCAGCTGGCTGACTTCATTGCACAAGTCCCACAATTCATTCGATCAAGACCTTGGTTCACACAATTCATTCAATCAAGACACTTCTGGAAAGATGCTTAGATGTGTGAAAATGTCGAGACTGAAAATTGACTTCCTTTCAGTGGTTTGCCTCTTATTGTTACTAAAGTGACAGCATTTTATTTCTAATCTCTGTTTATTATCTTTCACTTTCTCTCTTCCATTTATATGTTATTGTTGGTATCTACTTCACAACTTAAACTGTTTTACCCCCTCACCCCACGCCTCATTCAACTCTTTATTGCAATCATTGTTTCTATCCCATATCTTACATTAACCAAGGAGGAAAACTTTGCATGTCTGAGCATGAGAGAAATCAAAGGGCATAATCCCCACAGATTTACTGCATAAAGAAGTACATTCTTCCCTAAAAGCACCGCTTCCACTTCTGCTCTGTCAGCCATTCCATGGGAAATGGAGATACAAGAATCAACAGAAGCACAGAAATTTTATCATTTAGAAAGCTGACCATTTAAATCAATGACTATTTTGAAAACTTTTTGTCTTTTTTAATCTCTCTGCATAGCCTAGAAGAGTTTGGTCCCACTTGTTTTCTTCTTTTGAAGCTATTTTGTTACAGGTTATTTCATAAGCATCAGTTTTTCTCTTTCTCTTCTTTCATAAAGAAGCCACCAACAAGAGAGGGAATTAAAAAACAAACCAACAAAAGAAATAAAAAACCTGGCAGAAGCAGGAAAGAAGAAGCTTTCCCTATTTGAAAGAACACAAAACCATCACCACTAATTAAATTCAAATGTCATCTCAAATTAGGCGCATAGGATTGAGCTATCAATCACCAAAAACTGTATGCTTGCAACTGCATAGTGTAAAAAAAAAACATTTCATCAACATAGTGCTGTGAACAATCCCACAACACCCCCCCAGCTGTTTGTCTCCTTGCTATTTACTGGATTTAGTAGTATGAAACCAAAGGATATTTTGAGCAAAGCATATTTTTCTAAGTTTATTTCAAGATATCTAAATAGGAGTGTTGCTGCAGGATGTGTGAAATATTTCTTCTACTGCATTTAGTGGAAAGAGCTGCAGCTCTAGAAATCTGTTCAGCTTCAGGAGTAATAGCGTAAAGACAAAGAGCTACTGGAAAGATGACAGAAAAAAACACCAAAATTGAAGGTTAATTAAAGGTAAACATTTGTCAAGATGATCTAACTCTGGAGCAAAGGAATTGAGAAACTGTTCTCTAGAAATACTGTCCAGTCCTATTTTCCTTTGATCCTATCTATGTCCTGTCAGCTCAATGAAGCCCTGTTAAAAGAGCTAAATGTTCATGTGCTCATTTCAAAATGTAAAATCATTAAAATCTCTTTGATTTGTATGTATGAATTATTCTCCTGAAGATTCTTCATCATCACTATGTTGTATGAACTTTTGATAGATGTCAAATTTTTACAGTAAGGGCTTCTGGTTGATGATATAGATAATAATATAAATGTAATATATTGAATAATCACAGAAGACCAGCTGTTACAAAGTTATTAAGGCAGAATAAAGAAAGATTTTCAGTTTTTGAGAGAAGAAAAATAAATCAAAAATGAAAAAAAAACCCTTTAATATATTCTTCACATATCTTAAAATTAAACGTGCCTTGTGCTCAGGAGGGAAGGAGGACACCACAACTTCTTTCTGCCCCAGTTCATAAAAGTATTACACCAGACTTCCAGATAACCTTTTCTAAGTACTTTGGGAAACACATAAAGTTAAGCGTAAGCTCAAGTCTTTGATTAGCAGTAGCAGACAGATCACAACCAGTGGCTGAATGGAGACTTCAGTGGCAAACAGCACATGAGAGCAGAAGGGCTTTACCACACCATACCATTTAACTGGATATGTCTAATGACCAAGACCTAATGATCTCCCATCCTGAAAAGAAAACATAACCAGATAACAGCTCAGCCATGGCCTTGCATTTCAGCTCATTAGCAGAAAGGATGTACTAACAAGCACCTTTGCATTTCACTTGTGTGCACATTGCTGTGCATGGTAGTAATAGGAAACAAGCAGGAGTGACTGCAACAATAGCTAAAAAATGATCTTATAACTGAACAAAACATTGTCTTAGCACTGAGATAAGGATTTGAAGTCATGTTCTCAACTGAGATCCTATGATTTGGTCGTTCAATCTTCCTGTTCAGAGGTATTAAACAGAATTATTTGTAAGAGTGGTTCTTCAGCCTCTCAGAAAGACTTTCTCAGAAAAAAGCTGTGCAACAGCTCAGAATATCTGAATTAGACTCAAGGAATCTACTTGCAGAAGTGTTGAGCTCTCTACTGGATAATTTACCCAGGGTTAATTAGCTCAAAGGCAGCCTGTTTCTGATATTTAAACACAAAAAAAACCCCACAACAGCTTCTGGTGTAGATGTTATAGAATCATAGAATCACCAAGGTTGGAAAAGACCTAAAAGATCATCCAGTCCAACCGTTCACCTATTCCCAATAGCTCCCACTAAACCATGTCCCTCAACACAACATCCAGCCTTTCCTTGAACACCCCCAGGCTCGGTGACTCCACCACCTCCCTGGGCATCCATTCCAGTGCCTGACCACCCTTTCTGAAAAGTAATACTTCCTAATGTCCAGCCTGAATCTCCCCTGCCGTAGCTTGAAGCCATTCCCCCTGGTCCTATCACTAATGACACGAGAGAAGAGGCCGACCCCCAGCTCACTACAACCTCCCTTCAGAAGTTAGAGAGAGCAATGAGGTCTCCCCTGAGCCTCCTCTTCTCCAGGCTGATCATTCCCAGCTCCTTCAGCCTCTCCTCATATGGCCTGTGTTCCAGACCCCTCACCAGCTTTGTTGCTCTCCTTTGAACACGTTCCAGGGCCTCAATATCTTTCTTGCAGTGAGGGGCCCAAAACTGGACACAGTACTCGAGGTGCGGCCTCACGAGTGCTGAATATAGGGGAAAAATTACCTCTCTGCTCCTGCTTGCAACGCTGTTTCTGATGCAAGCCAGGATGCCATTGGCCTTCTTGGCCACCTGGGCACACTGTCGGCTCATGTTCACGTTCATGTTCATGTTATGCTATAGTACTGCCTTTAAAACTTACAATATTAAAAAAATAGCCAACCTGATCTGAAAAAAACACAACATATTCTTTAAAACACAGGTAAGACAGACTTCTTAAAAGCAAGATACAACAGAACTATCTACTAAGTAGGGAAGAGATCAATTTCTGATTCTCTTCTCTGATTTTTACCTCTTTTGAGTACATCTGCTACTTCTTGCAACCAGTTTTGTAAAGAAACAAGTGAAAATTCTTGAAGATGCGTTTGATAAAATTTACACCATGGTGATATTGCTGTATCTTATAAGTAATCCTTTTGCTCTGCTAAAAAGAAACAAAACTCTGACTAAATACAAGCATAGAACTCAGAAGCATCGTATGGTTGCTGCATACTAGGCAGTAATACTACCAGAATGCTGACCCAGGAAAAATATCTATGTCATTCATATTATTTTCCATGGTATGTAGTCCAAGTAATAAACATTTTCTCATTTGCAGTATCAGATGTGATTCACTAATCTAGAAAATTAGATTTCTAAAAGAACATAAATTACACTTGCCAAGTACCAAAAATCGATCAGGATCACTCCATTCTCTTTAATAAACTTTCTCCATGTAAAAACAATTCAGAAGGAATTTATATGAATTTATATATATATAAAAAAATCCTATTATCATTCATTTATTCAAATAGAGATCTTTGCCTTAATTAAAATGGAGCTGCAGAGACCCGAGAGGAGAACATATGCATAAGTCCTACAATTACTTATTTATTGTTTTAATTAATTATTTATTACAGAGAGTAATTTTCAAAAAGATTACTGAAATGTAATTAAAGCTACAGCGGACTCAGAATGAAAAGTGCAAATATAGAACGCTCTCATACAACAAACTGAAGTCAAAATCATTTCAGTGCATGCTAATGTATAAGCAATACTATTTCTCTCTCAAGGCAGTTCTGTGCAAAGGCAGGAACTGGACTCAATAATCCCTTGAGTGTCTCTTTCAACCTGGGATATTCTATGATTGTTCGGAGATGTAAATATCTGGCTACACACACAAGAATGATGAGAAATCAAAGAGAAAATGAAATTCTAGATAAATAAGGAAGTGGGAATAAGAAAAAAACATCTCTTTAGCCTGATAGTAGCCCTCCTCAACAAGACTGATTTATACTCATTAAACCCAAACCTAGCTGCTCACACTGTAATAGTTTGGTTGAGAAATTCAGTTCTTCCATTGGGTGAAAGTCTGAAGGCTCCTTGCACCCTGATCCTCCTCAGTCTCCCTAACATGGGAATGATGGCACAGGGTTGAAGAATATGGATGTAGTTCTCTTTTGTTCTCTGTGTTCTTCAGAGAACAAAGCTGGGCTGGTAGAATTCTGACCAACAACAGCAGAGGTTAAATGGTGGCTGTGAACTCATGATGGGAGTTCAGATACCTCCTACACCTGCTGGTTTAAGTGGACACATACTTCTCCAAAGACATTTGGACTGGAAGATCTCAGCACTTTCTAGCAATTGGGGACCCTTCAGAGAATATTATATATTCAATATCAAAGATGCTACAGTAGTTGATGTTATTTGGGGACTCATGCAAAAATGGCCTCAGATCATACTAAAGTCCATACTGTCATGATCTACATTAACCAAGTCTGGTTTATACTGTTTTACTGTTCTCACTGCAGCACCCTCAAACCATAATACTGTTACAGCTCAAGTAATTTTATTATACTAAAAGCTTAGTTCAAGAAAAACAACCCATTCCTTTCCTCAAGCATTAAATATACATTAATTCTAATGAAAGATGAAGCCAGCTGTTTTCCTTGGTTATACATAGATGAATGATAATCACTGCCTATATTGCGAACTGTATACAGATGTAAAGGCAATAATATTTAGCCACATGTTCTACTGAAATCTTTTCAAAAGTGGCTTCCTTTGGGATGCTACTGAAACCAGGCCAAGTAATGCTTTGTTGAGGAGTTCAGTAAAGAGTAAGGGAGAGTGCATAATAAGTTTTAGTTAGAAATCCAAGTTTTAGAACGGGTTGCAGCTGCTTCTTTTCTTGTTAAGCATTCAGTACAACCACACTGGGGAAATTGTTCAAAAACTTCATTTTATCATGTTTTCTACTTAAAAAAACATACGCTGTCAATGCCACAGAGTTCTGCTATGACTTTCTGTTCCAGTCTTGCATCAAATTCATAAAGGCAAAGGTAAAAATATTTACTTAGGATGCATACAGGAAAAACATCCCTCATGGAAGAGTTTTCTGAGATATCTACAGCAGAGCTTCTCAATTGTGAATCTTGCAGCTTTGCTACGCAGACATCACTGACTATCAGTTACAAGAACTTTTGCTTGCAGTGACTGAATGCTAAAGGAGAAAACATACTGAGATATTTGTCTTTGCATCTTCTTTAGCTTTAAATGTCTTCGTCATAACTAATGCTATGAAATTGAGTCACATCATATAAAGACATGAAAGTATTTTCTGTGCTAAGGAAAGGGTCATAAAAATATAGTATAATCCAAGTTTGCTTAAGATAAACTGGCACTGAAATTGTAGCATCTCTTTGTGCAAGTTGTTGACAGATACTACGAAGACTGGAAAAAAATGTGTGAACCTGATCATAGCAAGTGAACTGATGTTCTGTACCAGGCTCTGATTAGTACAAAATACTTTTAGCTTACTGACCTTACTGAAAATTTTGAATGAAACAAGGTAAGAAATAAATCAAGTCTGGTATGCAAAATTTTGATGAAAATATGGAACATCCTGCTGGTGAACAAATGAGGTTTATGGTCATATGCTCAACTGGTCTCCAGTATGAATACAAGAAGCCTGCAGCACTGCCAAGCGATGATCTTGTAAGTTTATATTTCTGATTATGCTGAGTAAAAATCAGAGTAATCTTGCTGAAGTTGGTCAATCTGGTCTCCCAAGGAGAAGAAGTAGGCAGAATAGTATTTTCTTATCTTCAGCACTGTTGCTGTTTTGTCCTTTGCTTTTCTTTGTTTATTTAAATTGCTACTCTTTATATTCCTGATGTTGAACAGTAACTGTGAAGACCAGTCTGAACACTAAGCTGAGTACATGTTGTTGACTTGGACAAAGCTGGAAGATGAAAAGCATGGCTTATTTTCTAATGTCTGTGGAGTATGGATCTAGCAAAAGCCAATGAAGAGTTAATGGAAGACTTGCTTAAGCCTGAAAAACCTGCAAGAACTGGAAACATTCACCTTCTGCTTCTCTTGGGTGAAAGTGCAGGGTCAAAGGGAGTACTCATCTCTGATCTAAGAGAAATGCAGACTTAGAGCCAGATAAGTTTAAGTCCTGGACTGTCTATGCATGACACCTCTCAGAGCACAGAACTTTCATGAATCCAGGATGACACCAGAAGACCAGAAAAGTACTCCCTAGTAAAGTACTGTTTGAGGCACTTGAGCTTCATAGGAAGTGATGAAGACTACACAGACAGAGCAAGTTCATCAAGAGGTAGAGTAATAAGAAAGGAATAGATGAGATTTCTCAAGTCTCATTTCATTCCCATCTGAGGAATTAGTGTTGTTAAAAGCAATGGAAAACGATGCCAAACCAAACTTGGTGGAGATCCAGCAAGGCCTGCATATTGATAACCACAGTGCTCAAGATGGCACACACCTAGAAGTGTTATGAAGTAATCTGACCAAATAATCTAACCCCATGATGAAAGGTTTACCTTTTCCCTGAAGCAGTTTCTAATTTCTGTTTCTTACTCATTAGAATTCCCTGTGGCATCATGATAGATGTACATCCTTATCTAAATGTCAAACCAGGAACGGAGGGATTTTTGGTTCTCTCACTTTTGTTCGTTTTACTGAATACTGTCAATTTCTTCAAATCTACTGTTTGCTCTTCTGCTACATCTGATTTTTTTTTTTTTTTTTTTTTTTAATTTCACTTGGGAAATAAATTAAAATAAATAATTTAATTTTTTAAAAATAACTTTTTTTTCTTTTTCTAAATCTTTTTTTTTTTTTTTTTTTTTTTTGTAATATCACTTAGGGAAATCAAACAGAAGCTCTCAGTACAGGAACAATTTAATTCTATTTCCAGACTTTTTTTTTAATCTTTATGCAGTGGAATATTTTACTGCTACTTCAATTTCTTTCCTCCATTAATTTTTTTTCAAATACTTTTTTTTTTTTTTCCTCAGAAAATAATAAAAAAGAAAAAGAAATGGAAGCATTCATTTATGACTAAACAGGAAATTTAAGTTTCTGTGAAGCTATAAAGGCTGCCAATAGAACATTAAAACAAAAAAAAAGAACATTAAAACAAAAAAAGAACATTAAAAAAAAAAAAAACTTCCTCTGTTTCTTCTTGACATTCAAAGTGAAGCATTCAAAGAACAGATAAATCCAAAAAATAAGCAACCCAATTCCACTCAAAACTGAACTTGTGCTAGTGTCCAAGGTAAGTGCATTTCTAAACAGCTTTTCTTTAACCTATATCCTCAAAGATAATATGTAAAGAAATAAAATTTAATATTCTTACAGGTTCAAATCTTCTTAAGTGAATATATCAGATCATGTACAAGTTCATTTGCATCCATCAAGAACATTTCATAATTTATTAAACCATTCTTCCACAGCCATAGTTCAAAAAAATGAGGAAGAATAAGGCATTAGAACATGAGCTGAGACAAACTAATACTCACCACTGATAGAGAAGTATTCTTTAATAAAATAAAATCTGAGATGCAAGGATAGCATATTGAAGAAATTTCAAAAGATTCAGTGCAGAGAAAGCGTTTCTACTGGCTCAGAAGAGATAATTAAACAGATTACTCTCCAGTTCTATCTACCATGATTCTACATTACAATTCTCAGATACGGTGAGAATGAATGAAGAAGTCTAAATGACTGATGAATAAGATTCCACTGAGAAAAGTGTAGCTTAGTGCTCTGTTACAGCCCAGCTGCATTCAGGTAGCTGCTGAAAATTAAAATGTAGTATTAATAATTCTCACCTGCCTGTCTGCCCATAAAAGTGATTCATGAACAGATCCATGTTTTCATCTATCAGCTATCACTTACTTGTGGGTTGTAAGGTTTTTATGTTTTTTTATTTATCATTCAGTCTATTGGTAAAATGTCAATAATCAAAGGTAATTTAAAATAAGAAAATTAAGATTCATAATTAGACTTTTTTTAATCAAAGATGCAGCTTTTACTGCTGAAGAATTCGCTATCCCAAACTCACACCATGTGTGAATTGCTTGCACTGTATCATTCCAGCAACATTATTTCACAATTGAAACAAGGCCAAAGATATATTGAGCTTAAACAGAAGGATTGTGTTTGCAGTACATTATTAGATGGGGCCCTTTCAAGGATCCTGAGGCATTTCAACAGAACTTAGGTGCAAATTAGTCGTGGTCAGCAAGGCTCTCAAACAGCAAAGAAAGAGATTTGATAAGTAGCCTAAGATGTAACAGGTACCTATGAGAATTTCTGAGTATTATATAGAGCACTCACCTTTTACCCTTTGCATCTTCAACAGAGGCAGAAATAAATCACGCATTTGAATATTCACGTTTGCAGTAAAAAAGGGGATAGTTTGATATTCCCAAACATCAAGCCCAAAATAAATTTTTCTTATATTATTTACCTGTCACTTTAACTGCCGATTGCTCTTTTAAATTTGTTTTTATAATACACTAAATTGTCTTGTCTTTGCTATCAAGAGAAACTAGTTGGATTAGAGAAGAAGCAGAGGAAATCTGAATAATTCTGTTTTCAAAAGCAAAAGCAGCATGCAGAAACCTCCATTTCCATTTCTGAAAAGAAATTCCTTTTCTTCCTAGTCTTGACTGAGAGGTCTTTTATGATAGTGATAGTTTCATGACAAGATTAGGTAAATTGTTCTGGAGAAACTGTAACTGAGTTTGTATGCATTGAGTGGTATTTGAGCACAATAACGTTTGGGAGGTTTGTTTACCCTCCGTCCCCTTTCATATCAACAGAGCAACCAAGCACTCTGTAATCTTTTATAAGAGGTGAATTCAAAGGAAACTGGATTTTAGCCCGCAGAGGTAAAAACTCAGAAGCCCTTTACCTGACTTAATAGAATTTTCTTAGCTCCTGTAGCAAAGAAACACTCCCTTCCATGTCAGCAAGTAACCCATACTAAAATGAAACACTTCTTATATTAGCTTTTATAAAAATCTAGGCCATAAAACATGACTCCTTGCGTGCTACACTTTACCTGTGTGACCAAAAGCCAGTCTGTATACACAGAGATGACAAAAAAAAGAAAAACATTCCAAGAGGATAATGTTATGACACCAAGCTCAGTTTCTTGGATAAAAAGTCGTCTTACAAGAAATAACACATAAAAGAGCAAGAAGACTTTAAGATACAGATAAGACAGAAAGAAGGTAGATTTTTGTCTCAAGATATTTAACTTGCAAGAATTGTACTAACACTATGACAACCCTTGAACATACTGTCTGGCTGCAGAGAAATGCTGGCACCTAAAATGCCAAGTTAGGACAGGATTTTCTACCTCAATGGATCCTTCTGCCTCTCTCATTTCTGTTTTATATTTAAGTTTTATCTTGGAGATCCTAATATACTTTAAACAGATAACCAAATAATGCTTGGTTCCCTTGCCTGGGCTACTTATATTAGATTAGTTCTTGGAGTAACAAACTTCTCCATCTCTACTTGGCAGTACATGGGTGTTTATTTGCAGTACATCCATCAGACTGATCTCACTGCCTGAGAGCTTAGAAGGGGGACCTAAAAACAGGTTCTAACTTCAACAGCTATCCAAAGCATGCACCAACATTCTTCCAAGAAGACACAGGACTTGTAGGTTGATCAGACTATCATCATAGAGATGATAGAAAGAGAATGAGTTTATTTCTCTAAAACACATCTGTAGCCTCAGAAATTGCTGCCGTTTCACAGAGCTTTAAGGAACATATTTATTTTATCTCCAGCGAGATATCCTCTAGTGGAACTATAGAATACATGGAGACAAACTGAGGAAACACCACAAGAGAACTCTGAATCACCACAGATTTTCAATATAATTGTATTTTATGGAATTAGCTATGTATTCTTGAGAAACATTTTTGTTGCAAGAAGCTTCTTGTTTTACTTCTCTGATTAAAAATAAGTAATTTTGTAACCCCTTAGAAATTGAACCATTAGAACTTGAAAAAAACAACTCTTTCTTCATCTGTTCCATAGCATATGAAAAGGAACAGAAAGAATGAAAGTGGTGAACATCAGCAGGGAGAAAAAGAAATCAGAACCCTATGTAACGTCTTCCTCTGAACATGAGAAGCATTAAAAATAATCTTATGTTTACATAGAAGGTATGTGGGGTATGATGCTGGAGAAAAGCTGGTCTGAAAGCAGTTAACTAGGTCTGAAAACATTGAATTCTTCAGAAACTGAAATGGATGAAACTGCTTAAGAGGCATTTTAGAGGCATTCTTCAGAAACTGAAATGGATGAAACTGCTTAAGAGGCATTTTAGCCAGAGTTTGACCAGCACCGCTCCCTCAACTCTGTTCTGCGCACAGCTTTCTCAGCTCAGCTTTTCACTGACAAAGGAAGTACCTAAAACTCTGTTAAGAGAAAGCTCAAAGACAGACTTCTTCCTTCTGGATATTGTAGAATTTACATCCACTTCTAGTGACTTATTCCTTGAAAATGGGCAGCTCCTTATGGAATATTGTGCTCACATAATGATTTATGTGAACGGAAACTTCTGTACTGCTTCAGTAACGTCTCTGAGAGACTGTGAAAAATAATTCCTGAACAGGAGGCCACATCATTTATTTTTAGTGTTTTCTATAAGTTCTTGCACAATAAATAAATAAGGAAATAAATAAAAAGCATTATTTCACAAGACAGGAAACAATTTCAAAAACAAATGATCGTATGCTTCTGTTTGAGGAAAACATCTTCCAGTGGAAAAATAATTCAACATTTTTTTCATTATCTTTAAAATGTATAAGAACTATGTAATGAAAAAGGTAAAAAATAAAAATAAAAATTTTAAATGTCTCCCGTGATAATCTGAGAAATATCATGTGAGAATGCTCGAGACTGTCTTACTGGAGTTTGCTTCACCTTCATCATCCTGCTAAGACTTTGCAAAACAAAAATCACATAGCAAAGGAATTAGCAAATGTTTTACACCCAAAGTAGAGTGCTGGGACTCTAGTAGTGTATAGCACCAGAGAATGCAATATTTTGGGTCTCGGGATGTCTCATATTTCTGAAACTCTGTTTCTGCTGCCACAAAGACTTTCCACTCCAAGTAGAGCCCTTAGACTTCTCATCTCACACTCTCACAGTTTCTTATTGCAGGCCTCCCCTCAGCATTTCCCATTTTCTTCTATTCCTCAAGAGCCTATCTCTCTTCCTGAGGCATTCTGTCCCTACACTGCTTTCAACTCAGCCTCAAACGTGTCCCTCCTCATGCCAAATCTCAGCTTTTCCAAATTCTTTGCTCTGGTAGAAGATCTGGTGCCCAAAGTAGCAGGTCTGTTTAAGGATGCCAGCAATGATCTATTAAAACATATGAACCAGAAAATGAATTAGGCTGGAAGAAACGACTTACTTTTCACAAATGCAGGTAGCTGTTATTCATATGCATATTGTATGCTAAGTTTGTCCATATGTTTACATTCTTAAGTTTTGCTTCCATAATAATTTCTTTCATAATTCATCTAGTGATTAAAATTGCATGGAATTATTCATTATTTGCTACCTGCTCTGTCTTTAAGGAATGAACTGTACTTGCCCTTTCCCTATCTTCTGGGATTTGCCTTGTCATCCTCAAACTCCCAGGGCTAACCACTAATACCTCTGTGATTGCTTTACAGATTACCAGGGCTGTGAATTTTCTGTCCCACCACCCCAACAGTTTAAATTGGGAACCAGAACAAGTGAAAAACTGGAAAGCATAGTTGGCTTCTGGCAGGTTTTCTGGCACTGAATTCTTCATTAATCAAAACCAGCTTCTAAATCAATGCATACAGTAAGTTCAAGCATCTAAAGAAAAAATTAAATAGCTTATTATTTGTTTAACCAGCCAAAGTATAATCCAGATAGGATTGGCAGTAGAAGTACACCATCTTTCTCTCATTTTTTTCTTTATGAGTGCAAAAAGAAATCATTGGAGTTAGAAGAGCTTATTTTGCTATTCTTACTTGCATAGCACCAGGGAGGAAGAAAACGCTAACATGTCAACATGTCATCTGCCCCAGATTACTGGCTGGCACTTTTATCTTCCTTGCTTATCTCTAGCAATAGCTAATTGGTAACTGAGTTAGATTTCAGGTAGATGAAAAGAAGGGCAAAATCATTTTGTTCTGTTTGCTGATGGTTTTTTATTCTTATGCAGGCTAATGCTGACTAAGGTGAGATGCCAATTAATGGCAGTACAAGTTGAAACTAAGGAGAGCAGAGATTGGAGCCTGACATAAAAAAATTTTTGATGCACTTTTTAATGCAATAATTGGTAGTTAAGTAAGACAGAGTAAGTCACTAGAATCATTAGCAGTCAGCAGTATTCACTCTCTCATTCATTGTTGCACATGTTACCAAAGAAAGTTCTGTAGTGTAAGCAAAACCTTCCAAAAAAGTAATTATTTTTACTGTGATCTGTACTTCCCTGCTCCCCCGTGGAAAAGTAAAAAGAACCAAACCAAATACCTCAGATGAGCATTAAAAACTGCTTTCTTTTGCCTCATAACATTCAAACAAATGCTACAGGGTGACAATCGTGCACCAACACAGCTCTGTCAGCACTACTGGGTTCACAAATTGTCAAATTACTTGTGTTGTATGTTCTCCTTAGAAACAGATCGTGAGATGCCATTTTCCCTGTATTATGGGAATGGGGGGGGGAGTGAGAGGCTGTGTGAAGAATAATCTCATCCAGATATAGAAATAAAAGTGTGCCAAGAAAAAAATTAAAACTTCCAAAGCAAATTGGTTTGTGTAACGGAAAGGAAAGTAGAAAGAGATGAGTTAGGGAAAGAGTTTGGAAAAATTCTAAATTTTTTCTCCAAAAATTCAACTAAAAAGGGACCAACCTGTCTCATAATGAAGTCATCTCTCATGTATATTCAAGATACGTGCTAATTTCATTGTTACCAACCACATCTAGATATGTCTAGATATTTTTGTATTTTGAAAATATTTCTATTAAGTTTCCTCCTGCCCACAGTTATTTTCCCAACACAGATGAATGGAGAATTTGAGAACAGAAGCCATTTAATACAGAAATAGTGGCAGATGACAGTAATGGCAGAGTACATCATGGCCAAGTTTTCTATTTTTCTCTGAACAGCATCAAGGAACTGTGATCTCATCATCTGTAAGCACGCATAAGTTTAGAGTGCGAATGTAACCAGCATTAAGTACAGGGTTTATGCCTGAGACTGTGAGAAATAAGGACCTAAACCTACATCTTCGATATCGAAGGCCACGACATGATAGCAAAGAACTGATTTTAACTGTTTCTAAAGGGAAAAACACAGTTCAACTAGAAATCAAAAGAAACAATTTGGGTAAAGGAACTGATTTGGTCAAAGCATTTTTATGTGTGTGCAGCTGTTTGTTTTTTTTTTTTCTGTTGTTTAAGATGAAATGAGTGCATTTAAACAGCCCCTAATAAATCATAGTCTTTTGTTTCTGTTTTTCCCTTTCTCTTATAAGCAGTTATAAGCAATATACTAGGAAGCACAAAACATTCAGTTCCAAAAGATTCAAAATAAAATACATATCTTTCAAAGATTTATCTCTCTACAGCTGATTTGAGGATTAATTCTGTGTGGAAGAAAAATACATTCAAGATCCTTCACAGAATGAGATTTTTAATTACAAAATGGCTTTCTGGCAGAGTCCACTGCTCAGAGCTGGTAACAAAACACTAGCATCCTTAAAATTGTAGTTTATTCACATGCTGGAGGCTGGTATTACTGAAATACAAAACTGGGAAGGGAACTGGTAAGATGACATGATTTCTACCTGGAAATATTTTGAAAGATAACACATCTTGCTTGAAATAGCACTGAGTGCTGTGTGGTTTTGTTGCAAATTCCAGAACTACTGCAGAGTGAAGATTTAAATACACACTCAGGTGTTTCAGCTGCTTCCGCAGTCCCCCACTTTTCAAGAGCACTTCATTGCAAAGGCAAGCCTGTCCTGCGAGAAACACAGTGTCTCTTGGTAAAGTAACAAAGCTCCCATTGGCTGTGAGGAATAAATATGGAAACTTGCAACTTAAATGGGTAATAAGAGTACAGCTGAGCAGATGGAATGAGAAAGGCAGTGCTGGCGTTTTGCAGAGCTGGTGCATAGGTAGTTTCTGCTTGGAAAAGGGGAACACAAAGCGATGAAATGCCTCCCTTAGTGCTGGTAACTCTGTTCCATAACAAAAAGAAACACAAGCATGTCACAGTTCATGCTCTTAGATGTGTCTGAAGGCTTTCTTATATCTCCTGCAGCAGTATAAAAGCCCAAGTACAACTTCTCTAGAACCTTGCTTTGAACATTAACTTTGTAATGTATAATAAAACACTGAGGTATTGTGGAAGGATAAGGAGCAATACATGTTTGCCTTTTCCTGTAAGCCTTATGTGAGCCATTTACAAGCAAGGTGAATAGCACAGAGTAGCTGAATGTTTAGTATAGAAAGGTCAAAAAACAATCTTTTAGCATTGTGACATCGTGAAAGTCTGAGACTATTTGAATGAAGTCGGAGGGATTTGCCAATTAAGATTCAAGTTCTGAATGACTGAGTTGGGTTTTGAGAAGCTGTGGAAGGAATCAAAGGTACAAAGACAAAAGCAATTAAGCCAATAACCACATTTAACTTAGTGAAGAATTGTGATCACTACTGATTTTTCTTGCTTCACCAAAAGCAGTTCACTTTAAACACTATTCAAAAGGTACGATAAAAACGACAACCAGATTAGTGTCATTAGGAAAAGAGTGTGGAGGGAAACGAAATCATTAGAAACAATACCACCGAGTGTGGCAATTGCCACAGTTCCACAAATTAATGAATTTACAAACGCCAGAAATGCTGTGTCATGATTGTTATTATCTGTTCTGATTCTAAGCTTCAGATGGGTTTAGCCACTGGCTACATAAACTGACACCACCTCTCTTATTTAGCCTTAGAGCTGAAGCTCCAGATGCCACAGCAAAATCCAACAGGTATCATGAATCATTGCTCTTAATTCAGTTTACTAATATAAACTCAAACCAGTTGCAGTTCATATTCCCTGCAGTAAATCAGTGCACTGCAGCAATACCCAGACTCACCCTTTCCAACTAGCAGTTCATTGCTTTTAAATGAACAGAAATTTATCATGCCAAAATTAATTGTCTTTCCCTTCTTATGGGAAGTATAGATAGATAGATAGATAGATAGATAGATAGATAAATATATAAATGACAGAACCAACAGCACTTAGCTCAGGACACAACATTCCCATTTTAATAACCTTGTAGGCAATATAGATTTAATGCTATCTGTCTTGAAATATTCCTCTTCTAGGTTTATCATATGATACTGGGTTCCTATGTGTTTAATATATTTGAGCATGGCTCTGGTGTCCATTGTGTTGCTAGTTCTCTGTACTTGTATCCTTTGAAGCTTGCTGTGTTTCCCGTCTTGTGTCAAACACCTGGCTCTACTTTCTGGATGTGGCTGTGCTAATCTAATACTATTATGGGATGCACAGTATCATTCATTATTATGGAGAAGATCCAGAGAAGAAAATATTGTGACCAATCATAACTGTCAATGCATGCTTACTTGGCAAAATATCTTGCAAAGTTTTAGGAAAGATTATTTTTTTTCAATGTGGATATTTTCAATTTACAATGTATTTCTATCCAAGATTATTAATCCTGGGAGCACTCATGCCTTTTCAAACAGATCATAGGAAGATTTCTGTGTTACACTGGAACTGAATGACGTTTGTTAGGCACTTACTGCTTCTAGGAATAAAAAAAGAAATTATTTCCTGTCCTGTTCAAGTAGCTCAGGACTCAATGACTGATAGAAAAATGTTTGAACTTTGATTGTGGTTCAGGGTCTAAGTTTTTAAGGATTATCTATATGTACGTAAGTAGATTCAACATCTCTGATCCATGCTTATGATACAATGTGGTGCTGTCATTGCTATGTATTATGCTGTGGTGGAAATTGTTCTTTCTGAAGTATTACAATGATGAGGGCTCATCTCAAAGCCATTCTGCCACTTTGCTTTACCACCCATGTACATGAATCTAACATTATTCCATTCCAGCCTTCAGTCAACTATGGAAGGTCTCAGATACTTTTCAAGAAAGATGAAAGAATGGAAGGACAGAGCATGAGATGTAGTGATAGAAAAGACTATTACCATAAACTGACTTGATCATTCTTTCAAGGGAAAACTGTCATTTCTGATTCATCTGACTTTTCATATGGACCTCTTGTCCTTATTTGAGGCCCTAAAGTGATGAAAAACTAGTACTTACAAACAAGTTGTCCTAGCAAATATTTGCACTTTATTTCTGGAATAAATCCACCTTCAAATTCCAGTCACAGAATTATCTTACATCTTTACCTCTTTCTATCATATGTCTTCTCTCCACATAAGTATTTTAAAGATTGCTAAAGTCATCTCATAATTTCTTTACAAATAACCCAAAGACCAGGGGATATTTGGATACTTTTGATAGTAGCATTAAAGAATTGAGGGATACAGGATTGGAGTCCATCAAGAAAATATATTCTTTGGGAAACACCAATTCAGTTTCTGAAGATCTAGTTTGCTTGCTGCAGAAAGAAATGTTTAGGTATGCTTTAGGCATGATCTACAATGAAATGTATGGGGAATTATTATATGAAAGCAATGGCATTACAGGAGACTTGACAACAACAAATCTATGTGCTGAAGCCTTCTCTTCTTGAACCCCCACAATCCAGTTTCTGCTCCACAGTATCTCTGCCTTTACTTTAGGTCCAAGCAAGTCTTTTGTTCTAAGCGTAGTGCTTTAGGACCAAAGTAAAGCAGGCAGTTCAAAAGAAAAAGGCAACTTTTAAATAGATAATCAAACAAAATTCTCTGGTTTAGCAATTAGGTAACATCTGTTGTAAGGAGAACACAGTCTTTTCCATTTATGATTTAAATATGAACAGAAGTGGAAGAAAATAGGAACTTACGGAGTTGTGCACGCTCCTTTTTCCTTGCCTGAGAGTCAGTGCCATCAGATCTGGCTGTCATGTTTCAAGTGCATATAAGCAGCTCATAATCCTTGTATCAAGGGCAGCCAAGTTCTTCTGCCATCTATAGCTAATGAATATGCCTTTGATCTGCAAGTAAATGTATTCATCTCCTTTCACCAGTGTTATTTCAGTGGCTCACCTCTGTGCTGTGACACAGGGACCTTTAGGGACTGTTCAGACATCCTGATCTCTTCACATACACTGTATCTGACAAAGTAGAACTACATTTCTCCTTGGTCACAGTTTTTCTACCTTTTCTTGATAGATTTAGAGCAAGAAAGATGATACAAGTGCTTAAAATACGAAATAAGCGTGCAGTAATTTGTATCTTATTAAACACAAAACAAAACAAATTAAAAAAAAACAAAACAAAACAAAACACAAAAGCCAAAAAAACAGAACCCCAAACAACTAAAGCAACAACTTATTTCTTAGAAAACCAACAGCATCCTAAAGGAAACTGAGAAGAGTTGACATACACTGAAGAAGAATCATCTATATGATTTTTTGGAACAAAATAATTCACAGCTTTATTGAACAGAACAACATTTTGTATAGATGCAACAAGTGAAGCAAGACCATCTAGAATTTCTTATTAAGAAGTAAAATGAAATAAAAAAAAAGATTCCTGACCTGCATTTATGCAAACTTCTCATCTGAGCAGCAGAACAACAGCCATTTACTAACTCAAATAACAGATTAAAAACAAGGACTCTGCTCCCCATCACTCTTCACCAACCTGCAGCTCAGAACTGGCCATAGACTGCTTTATGCTTGCACTCAGCAAGAAAATCCTACTCTGAAAATATCCTAAAATATCATTCACAATATTCAGCAAAAGAGTAGTTACTGGGGCTTCCTGTAACACTGCAATTTTATAAAGAGTGTTTACAATCATAGTAATAAGACTTTGTTCTTAGAATTCTAGCTTTTGGGTTTGGAAGCTGGACAAAATGCCTTGTTTTACTAACATACTGTAAATAAGTAGTCAAATAAAATGCATTTTTTCATTATTCTGTGCTTTTCAATGGCTTGTAAATGTATTTCAAGCATTTTTATGGTGCTTGAGGCTGAGCACAACATCATACAACTAACAACCTGAAAAGTCATAAAGGCCACAACAAAATATTTTTGAGCAGATAGCTTTGACAGATAGGTATGTGTGAATACAAAAGTCTCCATCAGGTTATTGTGAACCCTGCCAAATCAGTTTTATTGATAAAACATTTTATTTCCTGAAATAAGAGATGCATTCTTTCTCACCACAGCATGTTTCCTGGGTTTTATAAGTCAGTTTATCAAATGTAATGTGTAAGCTTGCTCCGCTGCAAAGGAGATGAGATGTGGATGAAAAGCAAAATAGCTGAATGTGAGGAGGAGGAGGAGAGGTAAGCAAGGTGCAGGGTTCAAATGCTTGGAAAATAACAGCACAGAAATGAGAAAATATTTTCAAGGTACAGAACAGATTGTCTGGTTTCTTATGCCAGGTGAGGACATTGCCTACTCCCTGGAACTCAGAGAACATTCATGTGCTGCAGAGATGGTACTGAGCATGAGCCATGCCACTGCCATGGTCACCTGAAGTGAATGCTCTCTCCTTTGTTTTATTCCACACTGAAACAGTTATAAACAGAACAAAATCTCTCAGTCGTTGGAGTTCTGAGGATTTCCAAATCTCTTTCCTACCTAAAACCCTATCTACCTTTTTACTGAGAAGAAGGGAATGGAGAGCAGGTTGTAGCTGCCTCCTCCTACAGCCGACGCTGACACTGCTCCGTTACTTCGAGGTTAACAAGGAAAGAAAATGGGGGAGGTTTTACTATCCTCCATTAAAATGCTTATCTCCTGCTGTGTTGTGAATAAACGAGCTCATTCTGAAATTAGTCACCACAGCAGACAGATTACGCGAAAATGAAGTGCATGAAAGCTTTTAGTACAGAAGTGAGCAGAGGTGGGCTTAGCTAGATGTTTGAGAAGCAACCATTCTCCAGGATAATACCTCCACTGATCTGGGAACACAGTGCCTTCAGATTGGGGACTCGTACTTCTGTGAAACTGCTTTGAAATTCTTATTTTACACATGAGGCCAAAACAATATTCTAAGTTTCATAATTTGAGAGGATAATACAACACTTCACCCAGCACTGCTGCATCTGAGCACTGCTTGAGCTACATCTGAGCCCAGCACTAAACAGGCTGGTGGTAACAGACCCAGTCCCTCAAAGGCAAAAGCTGGAAAACCATATCTCACAATATCTGTTTAGACAAATGATCTGTAGTCATTGCAAGGAGAAGGTCAGTAGGTTCAAAGCTACACAAAAATGCCATCCATCAAGGGAAACTTTAAAGAGCAAATAAGTGGTAATTTGTACATCTTTATATATATATATATATATATATGTATACACACACACACTCACACACACACATATACATGTGTGTGTATATAAGTATATATGTATGCTTTTTTATGGTCAGGAAGCAAAAATCAGTTTGTTCTGTAGCATATCACTGCATAGGCTCTTGACTGCATAGGATCTTGAAATAACAGTTTTAAAAGATGAAGGTTTTTCACTGGAGGTTGGTTTTGTAGCAATAAGAAAAATTGCTCACACTGCAAGGAAAAGGATGGTTGGCATTAATCCATTGCCATATAAATGCAGCCTGGCAAAATAAGGTCTGATAACTCCCCCTGTCAGGTGTGGAAAGGGGCAGGGGATAGCATCCTACACGTCCCTCCTAAGTAATAGTCAGGAAGTGCTGACCTGAGCACTAAGGACAGTTTCCTGCCTGAGCTTTGTACAGATTGTTCCAGATTTAAAGTTACTTGGAAAATAAGGAAGATAAATGGAAGGGGAGAAACATCAGCAGTGAACAGCAAGACCAATATAGTAAACTTCTTGTTAGATTAACTATGTTAAAGGCTGAAGTAGAACTCATTGGCCTTCATTGACTTCAATGAGCTTTTCATCACCCCCTTACTGCAAATGTGGTTTGCAGTGACAAGGAAATCATAGCAGCAGGGACATTATATAATCGCATTTAGAGATAGGATATGACTTGGAAATATCTTGTATGCCTGTTTGTAAATATCTGATTGAATTAAGCTGAATAAGCTTAAGCTGTACCTATAAATTATAAATATCTTGCCAGACAACTTGACAATTACTACATGACTTTGGCAATAAGAAGATCAAGGCCATATCAGACACTATTCACTATTCACTTATAGTGAACTTTGAGTCTCAGAGTAGGGGTCAGGGACACAAATCAATACAAGTTCAAAGATGTCATGAGAATAAGGCAGATGAACACCAGCTACGGACTTGGGCTGTTCATGATGGCCCCTTGTATTGTAATCCATCTCCCAACAAATCAGCAACAAGATTCCAGATTTGTAGGGGGCATTATCAGACCTCGATTTCAAAAGGTTCCTTAGAAATACAATAGAGGTGGGTCTGAATCCTTTTCCTGTCTTTTTTTGTTTGTTTGTTTTTGTTGTTGTTGTTGTTTTTTACCCTTTTTTGCTCTTTTACACAGAAGTACTTCAGCAAAGTGGTTCCCGTCAGATAATTCTGCAGGATCTAAAAGCCAAGACCTTAGGTTCATAAAAAGTTAATTCATGGTCATGACAGTTTCTGCAGTAATATTCAGCATCAAAACTGCCTGCAGAAAGGCTATGTAGACTTCCCGAAATAATAGAATGAGAAGGAATAAAAATAAAGAATATATCATATTACAATTGCTAAACCATTCTTACATCCACAGAAAAGCTGTGAGACCATTGCTTCCAGCAATTGCCTTCAGCTGAGTAATTTGAGAAAGGCAACCGGCTCATTGCATTTACCAACTCAGCAAAGATTTTCTTTGATTCTTATGGCTTCAATTTTACCAAGTACTTGTGTGTGTATATAAGATAAATGACATGAAATCTAGTTCCTTGCTCCTACTACTGGCATCAACCTTATCATTTAATTGAAATCACGTATTTAATAAACTGTGTGTAATAATTTGACCCTCTGTTTGTTCCAGGCGGCTGACCTACACATCACTACTGGTGCAGCTCCCAACTGACAGTTCATTCCTGATCCAGTTATGATCATTCATTCTGGCCTTACTCAGCCTTAAGTCACTTCTCTTCTGTTTATCTCCTGTAGAGTATTTTCACATTCCTTCTCAGCCTTCATTTTCCCAGAGTACCCATTATATATCCTTAGTATTTTTGAGCATGATAGGCTCTCAGTTCATCCTCTCAGAATCTCTGCATCTGTTCAGACACATTGGTGGCTCCCGTTCTAATGATGTTCAATGAATACACTTGAGTTTTCCTTCTAGCTATCATCTCCTCTTGGTGCCATCCGAACTAGTAAATCTGCACTGGTGCATCTGCACTGATTGTAAATCCCTCCTTTCACAACCTTGGTTCTTTGCTCTATTAAATTTTATTTCACTTTTATTGCTTCAGTCCCCAAGGTCATCCAAATATTCCATCATAGTGTTTCAATCCCCTCTATTGATAGAGCCTCAACAAATTTATTTAAAATCTTACTATGTTTTGTGCCAAGTTTATTAATGGAAACATTAACCAGGGCCTATGCCTGAGGAATTCAATATTAACATCCCCTCATCCCAATAGTTTTCTTCCCAGATCAAATTGTTATTTCCCTTGTGCCACAACTGATTCCCACCTCCTCCAGTTTTAAAAGTTTGTCATTTTGTCATTGCCCCAAGCACCTAACAGAAGTAACGAGATCTTCACTTATCAAGTATATTGAAGGAAAATCCTTTATTTAATTTCTGATCATTTCTTTTTGGTAAATCCTTCTCTCACTCTTAATTTACCTTGAATTTGCTCTTCAAAAATTATTCTGCTACATCCATCATTGAAAAACCTGTTTTTGAAAATGTTTTCATTTGTAGGAGTGTATATGGAGTCCTCAGTTTGCATTTGTTTGGCACTCAGGTATTTTCATTTGTTTGCTTGCTTGCTTTATTTACTTGTTTTTGCCTCGCTGGTTTAATGCCACAGTAGTCTAGTGAGGTCCAAAATGCATTTATCTACAAGTCACAAATCTCAGAAGAGACTGTACAAACAAATAACCACGTATCAACTTTCCTTGCTACATCTTCTCTTCTGACTAGCTCAAAAGAAATGGAAGGAGATAAATAGGAATTTTACCTTCCACAGTTAGGCAGGTTTAGGTAAGTAAGAACTAAATCTAGAGCAGAATTGAATCTAAGCTGGCACTCTCTAGGATTCCCCAAACTTCCACACAACCAACACAAATGTCATATATGAAGACAAGAAAATCTGAGTTATAACTACTGACTTCAAAAAATAGAGACAAATCTGTAATGGACACAAATATACAAATGGCCTTCTGTTTTGCTTATGAACCTGTATAATTCTGCCTTCCTGAAATTCCAGAACCCACTTTCCCAGTGAATTTATACATAACGCAACTTAGCACAGCAAAAGGTGTTCTCACTGACTCTTTGAAATCTGATCAACCATACTCATAAAGGTGAAAAATAAATATGTTTGGGGCATTAATAGAATCAAGGAAAATAATGTGTTATTTTCTGAACTACAGAGTATACTCAGTGCATGCTAACGCTGCTGTAATTTCATTGCTGTCAAGGGTATTTAAACATCATATTTATTACAGCAACTCCTGAAGATGCTCTTCCTGCAAATGGAAGTTAGTTCTGTGCTTAGAATAATAATTTCTCAATAATACCGAAGTAGTGTAGGAGACTAACAGACAAGAGCTAAACACAAATTACACAGGAAAAATGGGGGTGAAAAGGAGCCTCTAAGTCCAGAACCTCATTCTGCCAACAAGATGTGTTTATTAGTTGTCAGTGCAACTAGCTGAAAGCCACACATCTTCAAGATGTTGACAACCCTACCCTGTTATGAATCATGAAACTACTAATGAAATCTTGTTGCCGAACCCTGCCAAAAAACATCCTTCATACTAGTGGATCTGCAGTTTTTTAATAGTATTAGTATTGCATATGTCAGCCAAAGATATTTTAATATAATGTTTCTATTGTATAGTGTTTTGAGCACAGGTGGTCAACTTAACATGTTCCATATACTGAAAAAGCCTTTACTAGCTTTTCCAGTCACAGTGCCAAACTGGGGAATGCTGATGTGGAAAGCTTCAACTGCTGCTTATGACAGCTTCTGAAAATGAAGTTATTGCTAAGTTGAGTATTCAAAGTTTAACAGGAACTGTAAGATGGTAGAAATTACCATGATGCATTTCTCAGTCCACACATATTTTGCAGACTTGACTCCCAGAAGTAATTCATAGCCACACAAATGCTCTTACTGGCCAATAAGGAGCATTGTATTGCACAGTCAATTCATGAACTAAGAAGTCCTGTATCCTCTCATAGTTCTGGGTCATTCATTGTAGAAAGTGTTCATTCATCTGTATAACTTTTCAGGGTCAGGTCTAAAGATTATTAATCATATAGTATTTTAAACAAGATTAATTATTTCTTCAGTAACCTCAGTGATACAACATTTCTGGCTGCCCAGGGAGGTCGTGGAGTCTCCTTCTCTGGAGATATTCCAGACCCGCCTGGACACCTACTTGTGACCTGGTGTAGGGAACCTGCTTTGGAAGGGGAGTTGGACTCGATGGTCTCTGGAGGTCCCTTCCAACCCCTATGATTCTGTGATTCGGATTCATTTTAAATGAGTTTCAGTTGCACTGTGGTCTTAATGGTTATATACTTTCTAGATAGTCTGGGACAATTAAGACTCTGTCCTGCAAAAAAGAAACTGCATAGGCTAGAAGCTAGTTTGTTTGGCCCTTCAGAACCATGTTTTCAACTAAAAATCATTGGGTTTCTTTGCACAAGAATAGCTCTAGAGTCTGATTTCACATCTGCCTGTATGGCTCTTAAGTGACTCTGCTATTAAGATAATTTTGAGGATAAAACCATTTGTACTCCCAAGCTTTATCCTTGGGAAGACTGGCAAGCACCCTGACTTAATGTTGGCACTCCAATGCCTGTTCTGGACACTTCCATCCAGTTCTCCTGCCTGGTTATTGAAGCCATGTGAGCATCTTCAGAAACTGATCTTATGACTCCTTATATCTCTTGACTTCCACTGTTTTTCAAGGCTGATCTTAAATATAACAAAGGCAATAACAATATGATGCCTACAAGTGATGTATTAAACAGCTATCATAACGCATCTCTCTATGCTGCTGGTCTTGTACAAGGAGTACAAGCACAGACAGGAGAGGATGCCTAGGTACTCCGTATTTCCATAACATGAAGCAAAAAGCAAACCTGGCACGTGACTGATTATGTAATTCTAGGGGTAATTGAACAGCAAGTCTAATCACTGGAAGGTTATTCTAATTTATCTAACGATTTTATTAGTATGCCTAATTGTGAGAAGAATGATTGCAGAAGAGTGTTGCAATAGTGTGGCAGATCCATGCTGATCTGCATGGTAAAGAAAGAATGCACAGAGTTTGTAATGGGGCAGGAAGGCATCCTTTCTTATGGCCTTAATCTGGTAAATTGGGAACTAGATTAGGAAACTGAGATTTCTGAAAGTTATGTAGAAAACAAAAGGAAGGAAGAGAAAAAAAGAAGAAAAATCTGGACAAGGCTGAGGAATCATAAGCAAATAGGAAAAGAAGGAAAGTTCTTTAGCTGTGACTATCCTGCAGCATCTGTTCCTGTAGCTATAGCCTCAAAGCGATCCAGAGCAGGGAAGGCAAGGGAACTTAGCTGAATGTCTCAGCATGACTGGGGCAGAGATGCCAGGGAAATTAAAAAACCTGCAGTGAAATAATTTGCACATTTTTTCTTTTTTACAGTAAAGGAGCACATCAAAGTTCGTAAATTGAAGAGAAGGAAAAGGCCAGGATGAAAATCACAAGGCACAGATTTATCAAACAGAGGTCTGGTGAGCCAGATGTAGTTTTTAAAGCATTAATGAGTTTACTCTTTCTTCATCACCTCTCTCACATCCACTTTGTGTTCTCACATTTCAGATGCAATTCTGAGATTCCTTTTAACACAATGGAATTGACAGAGTGAAATTCTGCTCCTGACAACAGAGTCAGAAAGAACATGCTCTGCACAGGAATATCATATTGGATATTGGTGGGTGTCATATTTCTCATTTTTATAATCATTATCATGCATTTGTTCAGTGAGATGCTCTACAGTTATTGTCTGAAATCAAGGTCTACCAAATATTCATTTTTCATTACAGAACAAACCATAATAAGAAAAGACATAATAACAAAAACAAGCCTAACAAATCTAAGCAGAGAATAGATTCAGGAAAAAGCACAGGGTCTTACTGAACTTCAGTGATGAAAAAAAATCAGCCTCTGAAGTGTCTGTGCTCAGTATGAAATCCAACCAGCTCACACATACACTGACTGGTAAGAGTCTATGGGGCACTGTCTGTATTGGCAGCTAAATATCATTCACCTATCATATAAGGAACTGGAGCATGACAATACTGGAAGTATGTGAAAAGTTGAGAAGTACAGTACATACAAAGTATGTATTTCCATGTACCCAATCTTTCCAGTTCTAAGGCAGAGAAGGTGTAATTCATGCTCATTCACTTCCTGCGTTTGTTCATTCTCTAGACAACATTTCTTCTAAGTTTCGAATTCCAGCACCCTCCCAGTTTGTTTTCTGTTAACACAATTAAAACATTCTCTAGATTATTCTGTAACTGCTTGCAGAATTTGTTACCACTTACATTTTTATACACGTTTCTTTTTAGTAATGTTTTAAACTTATTTGAGGCTTTTAGCAGATCTTTTCAGTTCCAAACGTACACATTTCCTGTTGCTACCATTCTGTGCATGCACAAGGTAAATCATAATTTCTATTTGTAAGTTTGGGTCAGTGGTGAGACTTTGACCTTTGGGAAAAGCCCAATTAAAATCAGCCTCAATAACCACAATAACACCTGTATTTGTCATGCTCTACTTTCAGGAATGCTAAGTAGATATCTCCCTGGCTAGTATGACCTGTGGTAATATGCATTTTCTTCCTGAACAACACTGACAAATATTCATAGGATTTTTCTCTGTTCCAGGGAAAGCAACAAATATTTACTCGCACTCCTGAAAAGAAAAAAATTAACCAATAGGGACTTAAGCTCCTACAAAGTCATGTTATTTCTGATGCAAAATCAGGTTCCTCCCCCAAAAAGAAAACAAACAGAGTAAAAAGGACCACCATGCAGCTTACCTGTTTTTGTTTTATTTTGTTTTTCTTTTAACTGGTATCAAAAAACCAGTAGTTAGGTCAGAAATTATTAGAACTGACTTGTATGGATAAAGTACAGTTCAGCAGCCTTACTTGTAGGCATCCTCATCCTCTGTTACATGCACACCAGCAGCAACAGGTCTCCAATTGTTAACCCTTTTCTTCACATTCACATCATCTCTTCAGCGTTACATTCTCATTGCCTTATCTGCTGCCTCTTTTAGCTTAACAAATATCTCATTTTGTCCGGGTGTAGTAAGGACTCTTCTGAAGTCTATCAGATATCTACTTTACAGAACTACTGATCCACATGAAACATAAGCTTGGAAAGGTAAGGCAGATGGATTTAGAAGAGGGGGCAGATTAAGAGGGCACTGGAGCTGTGTAATCAGAAGCAGAATCCCTCAGCCCACGGGCACTTGTGCAGGTGGAGGATTTTGTTTACTGAGATATCTTTCACCATTCAGAAGTTACTTCAGAGCCTGACTCTAGAGAGCAAAGAGTCTGGCCACTTCATGTGTTTCAAGTATTTTTCAGTCTGCCACTGTCACTGATACGTGTCAAAACTTGACTTAAAATGTTTTTGTAACAGGCATGAAAGGAAATGTAAACAGCAAACTCGAGTACATTGGTGCAGTTTGTCTGCAGTCTTTTATCATTTTAAAGGCAACAGAGGTTTTTGCTGCTTCCTCTATACAGTCAGAATTATGTTTGGTGTCCAAAATGTTGCACTAAGAGAAAGAAACAGAATTTCCTAAAATTATGACAGACTCCGACTAATCAACAAACTGGAAATGCAAGCAGGGACCTCAGTTTTCCTTTTAGATCGAAGACAGATTTTGTCAAATGAGTAACATTCAGGTATGCAGATACAAGCACAACTGCAAATCTGACCTGCATACAACAAGGCTAGTCTCCATACACTGTGTTTTCTTTGTGCAGCTCAATTGGAAAATAACACTTTCAGGTGAAGGTCCAAAATCATTTGATTTGGGTCCAAAATCAATAGAAATTCACAGTGGAACATCACTAGAATACGAGACAATTATGAAGGTATGCTTAACTAAGCACAGCTCCGTGGGGAAAATGAAACTGCTGCCTAGAACCATGCATAATTCAAGTCTGATATTTCCAATTTCCTCTAATAATCAAATGAATGCCTATGAAAACATCAGTACAAGTAATACTTTACATTTCAGGAAAGTAGCATCTCTTTCTTACGAAGGCACCAACACCAAGGATGGTTTTAGTCAATCTCTTTCTGAGAACAGAATTTTCAATCAGTCTCTTAAAAGAGCTTCAAAATATGTAATGCAAATTCTGTTCCTGCACACCAAAGGGCAGCACTCAGACCTCAGGGAGCCCATCACCAGCAGGGTATCAGGAACCTGACAGCACTGAGATCAGAAGACCAGCCTTCTAGAAATGGGAAAACAATCATTTATGCAATTTACTGGTGCAGATTACACCAGAAGAGAGAAGACTAGAACATCTGCCTATTCCAATCTCTGGGTTCTTGTCAGATATTTAAACTGGCAATAAGCAGAGCACTAGATGAATGGAGTACATTTTTGCCATATCAGCCACGTGTGATGTGCCTAACCAGTAAACCTGCATTGAGGAGACCTTGTAAAGTAATGACTATCCAAAAAAAAAATAACAACAATTTTAAAAAGTGATACAATGAAAGTACACGTGTATATATATATACACACATATGTGTATGTATAAATATATACAATGTATATACATATGATCACGATTTCTTTATGCAATCAGACCAGGAAATAGGATAAGTGATTTTCAGAATTTTTATTCTGGATAATTTTCAATATTTCATAAGAGAAGGTCATATTTAGAGAGAAGAATTCTGAAATTCAAATTTTTAAGAACTGGCAATTGATGGAGGCAATCTCAAGTATTCTGAGCCCACAGTTTAATAAACGCTGTTTGGAAGTAACCTGAGGAGCCCAGCCTCTCACTGCACATGAAAGTGTCTCAAAAATATCCACAAATTAATATAACACAACTTTTCTTATTCAGATGCCCCATTATTGCTAGAAATGAGTAGGATATGAAATTGTATTTTTTCAAAGCTTCTGTTATCTCACAGCTTGAATATCTCAATTTTATTAGGAGCTTGGATTCTTTATTACTGACACAAGGTAAAATTTAATTTTTATATCCTTGAACAAAAATACTATTTTCCTGCAAATTGAATAAAACCTTCTGTAACAGCTCTGGTCGTAGTAAACTGCTCACAAACCATCTGCACACATACTCACACCTCTTTGACTAATCATGACAATAGATACTCCTTTTTGAGAATTTCCTATTATATCTGTGGAAATATTTTTGACAAAGAGGATCAAAGTAAAATGAACTGTATAGAAAACTAGAAGTGGGTTAGTAACTTGCACATATGTATTAATTTTTTTTGCCCATTCATAGCCTATAACATCACTGCCTTCTCCTATTTAAAGCAAACAAAGGTCTCTATTACCCAGATGGTTTTGGATTAATATGAGTCTCTACAGCCGTAAGCTATTGTACCTACAACAATGTAGACTGCACTGAAGCTACACTGACTGCATCACATTATTTCCTCATAACAATGCTCCCAATGAGCATCTCTGCTGGCTGACAGCCCACCCTCTCAAGCTTCTAGTGGCAGCTCTCAAAACAGCTGGCACAGTCCTGTGGAGGAACCACAAACAAGTTGCAATGGAGATGGCACCCAAAACAAAGAACAAAAATGGACATTCAAGAGGACTGAAAATATACGTCATACTTAGGAAAAGACAAGGCCTCCAGGAAGTAAAGACGACAAAAATCAGTTACAGATGTAGCTGACCAAGTGAAGGAACTTGAAATTATACCTACATACATACATACATAAAAGGGGAGCAACATCAGAATATGAAGGCCTCTCCATTGTGCCTTTTCCAATAGGAAATGTATACTATTACAAAGCAGCAGGCACACTGGCCAGATTCGTCACGGTGTTATTCCACCTCTTCACTGATGTAAACATCAGCAAGAGCAGAACAGTAGCTGAGGGAATTGCACACCCTCAATTTTCACTTTTCTCCTGGATGACTGCATAACGCACTGCTCCCAGCTACTACATTATTTAGAACATCGTCTGCAAACACCTGGAAACATATTTCTTGCTTCAGTTCAATCACTTGCCTTTTATACTGTCTCCTTAATTTACTGGCATAGAAAATAATAAAGGCTGTCTTCCCAAATGACTCCTTCAGATGATTTGAAATGACTCCAGTAATGTGTTACCTCAAAACCATTTTTTTTTTTTAAATAATCATTTCTGTCCTTTACATTTTAGGATGTAACAAAAAACTGGAAGTGTGTTTAGAAGCTGCACTTTCTAAATAGTTAATGACATTTTGTTATGGTTAATGGAGGGAAACTCAGGGGAACCATAATGGCCAGTATTCTGTGGTGTGACTTTGTGAAGTGGAATATATGCTGCCAGAAAAAATTATATCTATGCTGCACTATTTAAACGAGAAGTGGTCTTTGGGGCACAGCAGTCCCTAAAGGAGCTTAAAGAGGTGTAAGAGGAGCCTTGATGAAGCATCAACACTAGGCTGAGACCATTGTATTCACTTCCATGAGCCCTTCCTCTCCAAGCTGAATAGACAAAACCATGCACATCTTGATGAACACATGAGAGGTTTCCCATGTCAAGGGGGATAAGGGAACATGTGACCCCATTCTTATGCTGTGTTTTCTGGAGTAAAACCCCATCTTGGATGAGCTACAGGATCTAGGAGCATTATGAGATGGCTGACGGTCATTTGCCTTGATTAGCGCAGCAGTGGGTTTTAGGGAGCAGTGCTCCCGAAACTCTGTTTGTGCTTCCTGCTTGGGCTGCATCTCTGCAGCTCTTCCAGCCAATGGGGTACTTGTGCAACCCTGAATTCATCTACAATAAGTTCAGTGAATTTCTGGAAGGCTCAGAGGCTTATCCTAGCCCAGCTGATTTTTCTGATGCAGGGCTGGGAGATCTCTGCTCTTCTCCTTCCAGCATGGTAAGAACAGCGAGCCAGCAACCTCCCACTGATGGGAAAGAGGTACAGGCAGTACTTCTATCTCAGCCAAAATTAATAAAGGATATCCAACCCAAAAATGAAATTTCTATGAATTGTGCATCAACCACTTTTGATAACAGCTGCACATTTTCAAAAATGTCTTTAATCAGCAATCTTCTGAACAACTACTTGTTCTGGAGCTCCATCTAAACTTTGGGCACAGATCAACTACTAACTTGTGCAGTTAAGAGACAAGAACACCTTGCTCTTCTGTCTGGAAAGCGTAGAGAGTAAGCATTTGTGAAGCATCTCAGCAAAGGAAAAGTTTATATGTTGGTTAGCACCACAGTGCTTCTTGTCTACAGACCCCCCTGTGTCACTGTCATCTGCCAAAACACCACACTTCAGCAACAGCATCTGCATGTACAGAGAGCAGGGAGAGAGGACGAAGCCATGTGTATAACTCTGCTGCCAGTTTCTTCTTCAGACACGCTGGCATGCACAGAGCTTTGGTATTGTGGTCACACATCTGACGGCTCTTCTTCTTTCTGACGTTACTAAGGAGAGTCCCTGTGACAAGCACTGAATTTCAGTCCTGATCACATCAAGAGGAAGATAAAAGTGTATCTCTGGCCAGAACTGTCAGACCAATAGCCCAGTTTTCAGGTCTGCCAGCCTAACATAACATTTTGAAATCCACAAAATCTGATCACCATATGGAAATGGCCTGAACTCAGAGGTGCCCAACCACCTCAGAATGTATGAAGTGAGAGAGAGGGAGGTGGACAGCTAGTAGCTAAATACTTATAAACTTGAATATCTACTTCAAAACCTGAATTTAAAGCAAGTATTTCTGGAAAGATTTGTTTATATTGATGTAGTATTGAACAGCACTCTGCCTTCTTTTGACTTTCTATAAATACCATAGCATTAACTTCAAAGATGCTTTGGTCTTAAATGAGTTTAGTAACAGATCTCAGCTAGAAGAGGAATGCACGGATCAGCTAAACTTATAAAATAAATTTATATTGTGCTAGAAAACTGCATCAAATCCTCATCTCTATAGAAAGTAGAACAAGTTTTGGAGCAAATAGCTGCTTACTGTGCAGCCCACTATTGTGTTTCCTTATTCTCATGCCCCGTGCTTTACCTTGAGCCAGCTCTGGCACAGGCCTGATTGTGCAATGCATCAATTCAATCTACTAAAGCAGTAAGAAACTATCTTGACAAAATGAGTCATTCAGTTAAGACAGTGAGGCAAACAGGCCCTCCACGTACACAGGTACATTCAAGAGCAGAAGAGGGAAAGAGATGTCACTCTTCAATGTCCGCAAGCAGTGATTTCTGCTCAGCAGTCGCATGGGTCCACATCCCAGGCCTTACAGTAGGCACTGTGAGAACAAACAGCCCATCATGCCTCCAAAGATACCGGTGCTGACAAGGCAGACATGAGACGGATTAGGAAAAAATAATGTTTTCAGGAAAGTAATTCATCTCCTGCCAGTCAACCATTTAATGATAGAACTGACTACAAAGAACCCTTACAAATCAGTGTCTGAACAAAGTTATTATCCTTTCCCTCAAATTTATTTCAGCATTTTGAGGATATATATATATTTGCTACATTCAGACACCTTCTCTTTAAAATAGCTTCTTCTTGTTTATCTGAAGCATGGTGAAAATATGATGGCTGTATCATAAGTCACGCATCTCAGCCAGCCAAAGGCTAAATGTGCAGAAACATGCAGTAAAATTTCAAGTAAAACACTGAGAATTTGAGTTGCGAAGAAACAAAGCCACTTCTTTTAGTGTGGAAACTCACCACCCTATTCTTAAATTCACAGAAGACATATTTTGCAGTGAGGCAAAATCCCAGCTTCACTCTCCCTTCACCTCACTCAGCTGCTCCCCACAAAGCAGACATGCACAAAATCCTGCTATATTCTCCTTTCTTTTCATTTGGTTTCCACCTCCTTGTCCCTCTCACACACATGCATATCTCCCTTTTATTCCTTCCCCAGCAATTCTGCCTCCAGTCAGGTACACTGCTTGTTCTACCAGCGCTGCTGACCATAAAACTACAGGGCTCATGCAGGATGGATGTCACATCAGCCTTCCTGTGTAAGCCAGCACATCAGTGGGGTGCTCCCATGCTGGAACAGAGCCAGATGCTGAAGTATCCCTGCTTCACTTGTTGGTGTGTTCAATTGCTTACAAGGTGACGTCTCCAGCAGCCTACACAATGCATTGTGATTATTCACTGTGTTGTGATAGGATTTGAGATTACTCCTTTGATGTTTGCCTGTACAAACCAGGATTACATTACTTCTGTCATGCTGTGAAGAATGACTACAAAGAGTATCTAACAGTGTGAGGAACTGCTTGCCTGGTGTTGCTGGTGACAGCATCACCTCTGTAAGCCATGCACCATTTGGTGCCTTGTGGAGAGGGTATTCTCCTTAATAAAGCACTTACTAAGATGACCGACTAATCAAGAAGTGAAGTGACATGTTGAATTAAAATCATCTTTTCTTCCCTCATACTTAGAGTCTCTGTTTCTTCTGTAGACGTAGAAGAAAAAGAAATTCAACTGACAGATAACACACTTAAATGAGATCAAGGGTTGAGACAGGAAGTGATATGTGTACCTGCTGCTTAGATTCTGCATAACAGGAGATGTGCATGACGAAATACTCATAAATGCTGCAGAAGTTGTCAGTTTTTACTGAGTAGCACCTTCTAAGACATCTTGCACAAATCAGTCCAAAAAAAAGCTTTTGAAGTAATAGGTGTTCATTACTCTTGATTTTCAAGGAATTCAGCTTAAAACTTACTCCAGCAGTTTTGTAGAACTAGGTTTGCCATTCATGAGCCTTATTTTTTTGTTTTTGAAATGGAGGATCTCTTAGCCTAACTCCTGAAATACCTTGAGGGCGTCTGGATGGGTACTGTACTACTTTTCTTTCAGTATCCCACTAAACGAACTCCAAGAACAATCATTAACAAAAACCACTACATTAAATAACATGTATCAACTTAATTTTTACGAAAAGCTGAATGAAACCATTCATTTCCTTTCAGGATGTTCATCTTATATATACCATCTTCAACAAGCTTCATAAAAGCTACCCTTTTGTACCTCCTCATGCTTTTGCCATGTGTATATTGAAGTTACACTGTATGTACATTGCTAAATATTCTTCAGACACATGCCATAAAGAATTAATATTTATTGACTGTTGCTGGCTACAAGTGATAACAGAGAGCTGTTAACTTCTCCCTTCACAGTGAACAAGGTTGGGGTGAACTGACCTGCAGAACAGCCAGAGAGATATCATCACCACTAGCCAAGACAGATCCAGCAGCAATATAGTGCCAGCTTAATGGACAAAATATAAACAGTTCTTTAGAATGGGGAAGATAACTGGCCTGGGATAACTCACAAACTGTTTTGCACTCCTCTCACTTTTTGCAGTATGAAGTGGTCAGTTCTTTGAAGTTACCTATGTTACACAGGCACTAGAAAAACAAATCATAGAATCATAGAATTGTTTGGGTTGGAAGGGACTTTTAAGGTCATCTAGTTCCAATCCCCCTGCTATAGGTAAGGACACCTCACACTAGAACAGGTTGCTGACAGCCTCTTCCAGCCTGGCCTTGAATAATTCCAGGAAGGAGACATTCACAAGCTCCCTGGGTGACCTGTTCTAGTGTCTCACCACCCTCACAGTACAGAATTTCTCCCTAGTATCTAGTCTAAATCTATCTTCTTCCACTTTAAAATCATTTCCTCTTGTACCATCACTACATGCCCTTCTAAAAAGTCCCTCCCCAGCTTTTCTGTAGGCCCCTTTCAGGTACTGGAAGGCTACTCTAAGATCCGTTTCGAACCTTCTCTTCCCCAGACCGAAGAGCTCCAGCTCTCTCTGCCAGTCCTCATAAGGGAGGTGCTCCAGCCCTCTGATCATCTTCATGACCCTCCTCTGGACCTGCTCCAATAGCTCAGTGTCAAATAATCAAAGCAATATTTTTTTTTTTTCCTGAGGTAAGGCAGCATTAGCACTGCAGTGAGCAAATCCTGCATGAGAAATTCTTGTGAGACCGGGTTCAAAGACTTATACCAACACCTCAGGGTGGATGCAAGGGTACATAGTTAAACTGGAATTCAGATTTTGAGCCTCCTATCCAACAGAGATGCTAGATTTTTGTCCACTCTTGACAGGAAACAGGGTTGTGAGCTAGAGCTCATCTGCACTGTCACACAGGATTTACAGAAATGGATCTAATATTGTAAAATCATCTTGTTTTTACAGCTGGGTGGCATGCTCCCAAGAGTGCATGGTGAGTCACAGCTCTGCTTCTATTCTTTGGATGGTCATAATTTCTCTGTACACCTTCCAGTCATGTAAAAGGACCTCCCTTGGATGGAATTAAACGCAGACTTCCTTTTCACTTCAGATACAGAAACATTTCACTTCTTCCCCTTGTTTTGTACAGAGTGTACATATTTCTGAAGGCATGTCAGTGAACTAGCACTGGCTATGCCTTCGCTTCAAATTACATTCAACAGAAGGAAATAAAAGACTAACAACTCCACAGACATTTTTGCTGTCTTGTTGCCAGAAAGTGCAGTTTCTTCTCTGAAGAAAAAGCCCTGAAAAAGGGCTCCTGCACTTTTATCTTTGGCTGCTGTATCTTTCTGTGTCATCTGGGTCAAGGAAAGAGACCGAAGGAGCAGTAATGAAAGAGGCCAACTATTTCCCCTGCTTTTTTTTTTTTTTTTTTTCTGCTTAAAACATATATATGCCTTGGATTAACCCCTGTAAACTTCAGCTGTTCAGATGTCAACTACACTGGGAATCAAATATGAAATGCAGCAGTCCCTCTTCGGCTTTCCACTTGGTCACTTGTTTGGAGCTGAAATGCTCAGAGAAAACCTGGGCTAATCACTAGGTAGGATCTTTAGGATTCTAATTTCTGCTGATTAAAGTATTGCAAAAGCTTTAGGAAAAAGCAGTCAGAATTTATCTTCTCCACCTTGAGATCTGTTGGAGAATGCTTCTGTTTTTCCTTTTATTTTTCCCCACCATTCTTGGCAATTATCCTGTGAAAAAATATCCCTTTCCCAAACACTTAGCAACTGATATGGACAACTTCCCATTGTCTTCCCTCATATCTAGGAATCCCAGTCTCAGACAATTCTATACAATTCCAGAGAACTTTTGCAAGCAAATACCAGTGCATGATCTGTCGATGACACTCTAAACAAAGAGTTCCTGTATGCAAACAAAATAATTCAATAGATTACCAGTCAGTGAAAATATCTCCTATTTGTACTGGGCAGAAAAATTTGCTTTTGGTTCTGGAGTTTCTTTTGCTGAATACTAGGTTAAATATTAACCAGTTCAACAATTAGTTTATTTTTAAAATCTTAATACAAGTAATTATTAAGTTGTCACGGATTTGACCAGATCAATCTATGTCCGTGACAGGGGCGACAGGCCTCTGCCCTCCCCCCCCCACCCCAGTCCCACAAAATGGGAAGGAAGGAAGGGAGGAAAAGAACAGCGGCAACAATCTATGGAGGGAAAACTTATTTTACTATAATATCGGAATACAAGATAACACAATAGATACAATTTAATTGCAATTGAGATTAATAAATCAGACAAGATGAGAGAGAGAGAGTTCCCGGGACCGATTCAAACCTG
Source organism: Lagopus leucura (assembly GCF_019238085.1). Lineage (NCBI taxonomy): Eukaryota > Metazoa > Chordata > Aves > Galliformes > Phasianidae > Lagopus > Lagopus leucura. The sequence continues at coordinate 3,473,779 of NW_024962256.1, forward strand.
ACAAGCTTGGAACGGCCAGGAAAGCACCCTCCAGCACCCACTGCAAGGCAGCAAGAGAGCGCCCCCCCCACCCGGAAGGGCCAGATCCCGTGACTTCTGTAATGTACAGGGATAGGTAGCTGGGATTGGGGCAGTGAAACTTTAATAACCCGTACACTACATGATGTTTTGATGTGGAATACTGAAACCCAAAAACAAAAAAACAAAAACAAAAAACATAGAACCATGACATAAGTGATGCACTTTGTTACTTTCAGTCTTCTTGGAACACTCAAATTGGTTTATAAACACAGTGTAAATATTTTTAATTTTAAAAGAGTTTAAAGAAATAGAGATTCAATCTTACAGAAGTCCTGTTGCCTTAATTCTCTTGAATTATAGTGTGGAATGTTCTTGCTAATATTTGCTTTCAAATTATGCTTCCTAATGGGCATTATAAAAGTCCTGTGTTTGTTTTTATACAGAGATTTTAAAAAGCGCAACAGTCAGTACCTGAACAAATTGTCTTTGGAATCATGCTGATTTACGAGGGATCTCAAATAGGTTAACATTTCTAAATTAACACTTTTTGTTCAGCTTTGACAGCACTGTAAACTAAATGTATTATTCTTTCCTAACCATACTTTGGAATATTAGTTGGAAGGTGGGCATAACCATCAATGTAAATATTACCTTTTTTAAATCTACTAAGGGGATTTCCAGTTGAGTGGAGGACCTTCTCCATTCCTCCTGAAATAAAATGCATTTCCTTTGTGTTTATAAAATGACCTCTTTCCACAGACAGCTACACCCGAACCACCAAAGCAGCACCTGATCTGAATGGGACTTGGCATCTGCCTACATCCATGTGCATTGCTGCATGTCTTCAGGGGTTATAAGCACAAACATTGCATTAAGCAAACTGGCAAAAGCACTGTACCAAATTGAAGCCTGCTTGTATTTACAGTGTTCTTAGCATTCAAATTTCTACCACTTATCTCCAAGGACTTTTAGAATACTTAAAATATGGCATTAAATGGGATCTTTGTTAGCATGTACATCACGTGCAGCTTCTGCTGAACGGTTGCTTACAAATTAGATGTAGCAGGATCTGTCTCTGACCTTCAGTTAATTATTTTATATCATTACAGAATTTCAAGAACACCAGAGGGTACCTTTTAGAAAAGACCCGCTGAATATTTGAGAAACAGCAAAATGACACAAGGTCATCCATTTAATAGGATAGTATTAGCATCCTATTCTGAGAATCAGAAAGCAACCCCCCACCCAGCCCCTCTGGTCAGAGGGCAGCAGTGAATGACTCATGGGGAAAAAGAAAAATTTTTCAGAAAGTTTCACAGCCCAAATTTTAACAGATCATTAAGGATTTCATTCACGAGAACCCTGACGATAATCTTGCTGAGTTGATCTCTGAATCAACAGAGCAGAGACAAGTTCAGCCGGGTGAGAACTTCTCAGGATACAGTAACTTTACAGGTTATGTTTATTGGCACACTTTGTCTGGACTGCAGCTTCTGAATGTGGTTTGCCTTGGTTGATCCATTCAACATGTAATTCATTAGAGAAGTATTTATCTAGACTCTACCAAGTCCTAGCAGACAGTCTTCCACTACTGGCTACATACAGGAATTACACCCTTGCTATATTTCTGAGGAAACTCACTTAAAAATTTTATAGTGATGCAAGTAATTATAGCAATAATTGAAGTATATTAACTTACTTCATCAACATTTATTTGACTGCCAATATAGCTGGAATTTGTCTTTTAAAAGCTATCCTATATTTATTTACCCTTATTCATTTCCTTCAGTTCATTGACATGAAAGAAAAAAATAACACCCACAATTATGCAGCATCACAGTCAGTTCAAGAAAATCCTAAAAAATTAGTTGGGTTAAGGAAACATGATTGGAAGGGATGAATCCACATTCTTAGCAGATTAATACATATCTATGAAGACATGAAACAATCCAACTTTGCATTTAATTCGAGTTTATATATACATATATATTCCCTCTAAAGTGTTTACATGGGTGAGTGTGACTGGCCAGGAAAAAGGACAAGAAGTGACCAGAAATAAACACTCCCCTGTCAAAAACATAATTCAGAAAAGAGTTATATAGCACTCTCCCCTAATTCTCCATCAAAAAAACGTGGAAATTACAGTATTCAGCTGAACCCAAAGGCAAGTTACTTTTTGCAAGACTGGGGAATGACAGTGATATCTGAGTATGCTATTTCACACAAGTATTTTTTTTTTTGTCAGAGACAGACATGTGCAAACAGATCTATTTCCAAAACACTTTCATTTTTTATTTCCTGACCTTCCACCTGTCAAAGATTTGTCATCATGAAAAGACTTGATGCTTTTGTCAGTTACTCCACCAAAAAAGAGACCCTCCTTAATTACTGCGGTCTGGGTGAAAGAACCGAACCAGAAGCTTGGCAACAAAAAAATTAGAATAACGTTTCAGCAAAAAGAGTTAGAAATATATATATATAAAAGCTTTCTAAACTTTCAGAAAGCATTTTCTTACAACAGTTTCAGAATAGTCCCAGTTTGGCTTGTTTGAATCTTACTTTGCTTGAACACCAGCATTAAGAGACAGAAAAATGATACTGATGTCTGCAAAGTTCACAAATCAGGAAGGCAGAAGCTGCACCCAGCTTTTAATATCAGCATGGAAGATACTGCTGTTTTCATGACCATGATCCAGCTGAGTGAGCAACAGATATCTCTGGACCTCATAAGCTATGGAGCAGCCTCCAGGATGTAGACATTGCCTGCTGTTTCAATGCATAGCATTGGGCCTTGAAAATAAGTGAATATTATTTCAGACACTGAAAGCTTGTCAGTTCTCTGCTGTGCCCTGACAGGCAAATACAAAACAATATTATGCATCCAGACCTACCTCTGAGACACCATATGACAGGAATTATATTCAATCACACACATTAAGCGGAAAGTGATGGGATATTAATGAACAGAAAGGAAATAACTGGAGGGAAGGCACTAAGGGGGAAAACACTGAGGTTGTGATGGTCAAAGCTGTGTGATATGTTTACTGCTTAACATCTACGTAAATTCTTGTGGTATTTTTTAAAATCTTAATATAGTTTTAAGCTGTGATTCACTGTATAGTGAAATGGATCAGAAGACCCCTAGATCCAACAGATCAGAGCACACAAGATGCAAGAACATTATTTTGCCCAACCTTGTGCATGTTTTTTTACTTCACTTTTGCTCAGCAGCAACAACACCTGCTTTAGTGGGTGAGGAACTAAGCATTAAGTACATACTCCACTTACGTGTGGCTTCGCAGATTTTTAGTGCAATTTCCTACACTGACATATGATGTTTCAGATGTAATTGTTTATTTTAAAAACTGCATTCAATTGTTGAGTTTTTCATCAGAGAGAGCAAGCCTCTTACAACAGAGATTTGGAATTTGAAATCACAAACGTGGATAAGTATTCATAGACATGATTTGCTACACTGAGACTTACATTATATGTTTCTATATAAAAGAATTATGTAGTAAAAAAAACAAATACTAAAAAGGAAAGAGTTATTTCTAAAAAGCAGATACTGGCCTGGAAAAAGGCTGTGCTTCTTAAAGTGTGAATTTGAGTCAGCTTTTCTTCATGTAAATAACCTTAGATTTGAAGTATTATGTGTAATGATAAATTGTGCCATATAACAAAAGATGAGAAGCAAATTAGCACCAAAGAAGGGATTGAACATCAGACTAAATCTTCACAAATCTGAGAATACGTTGAGGTACAAGAAGAAGCGTGTGCTTACACATTTATTGACAAAAATATCTTCTATTATCTGACATCATCACTGGGAACAAGGAAGAAGACAGAAGCATTGAAAATCCAGACTACTAAAGTCTGTTCTCACAATGCACATTCAGCACCTGAGGTGCAGAAGCAATCTAGGTATTCCCATGTCAGTGGGCCTGTTCCCCTGCCAGCTTACAAACACAGGATCAATGGCACTCAAACTCTACATCCCTTCACTGCATGAACAGTTTCTCACTGCCTACAGAGCTTTGGAGCTCAGTGCAGGGTTTCACTGTTACATAACCACAGTTGTCTGGTTAGCTGAAAATGTTTTAGATACATGTTTCATTACAAACAGAATTAATCTCTTAAACCAGGAATTAAGAACACAGAGAAGGAAAAAGAGAGAAGCAAATGATAGAAATCTGGTCTGAAGAACTTAATTTAGTAGAAAATAACTCACAGAAACATTTCCTACCAATAAAAAAAAAATCATTCTTCACAGATTGAGAAATGTGAGAAATAAATGTTGACTGTTCTGTGCTTTCATTGTCTAAAAACCAAACAACAGAATTCTCTATCCCAGCTTGAGTGCACCGTATATAACTGTCCCTGCATCTGCCAAAAAGCCACTTATAACTTAACTCAATGTTCATAGATGTTATCCTGCAGACAAAAGCAAGGCTGGAAGAGGCAATTTTCTGAAAATAGACTAACAAAGCTGAAGGACAAAAGAAAACCTTTATTCAACATTCAGAGAAATTCTGTAGTCATCATGAATTCATTAACTTCTCACTTGGTCCACTTATTTCCTGAAATTTCTTCTCTAACCAACTAGTACTAACTTAGATATATAACAAGCTAGATTACACTACATGTAATGCTTTATACAAAAAATATTTTTCCAGGGAGCACTAAGCATTCCTGCAGATAGTAACCCAGCTGTTCCAGCAACCCAGAGGACAACCTACTGCTGAAAAGAAAGTCCCTAGAACTGGTCCTGGTGGCATCTCCATGTCCTGGCAGGAGAGGTTTCACCTTTCCATCCTGGGGAAGGAATTGACAGAGAAACTGAAGAAGAGCCTACAGAAAAATAACCATTTTAGATTGCAGTGAGCTACAGCTTGCCTCCTCTCACTGGGCATCTATAAATACCTCTATTTATAAAAGTGAATGTCAAGAAGAGAGGAAAGAAGGGCAATTGCTCTGCACTTCTACATTCAAGCTGGCATTCAGACGCAGACAGAGGTTGCCATGTTTTCTGGTCCATTCTCATTTTGCAGCAACATGGTCCCTTAGATCTTCATCTCCTACAGAGACTTTGACTTTCTCTGCATGTCTGGGCATAGAGAGAAGCCACATTGCGGGACTGCGGAGTCTGACCTAGCATCAGCTCCATTCTCATTGCACATGAAAGATTGTTTGTTTAACACTGAAAAACTTTTTCTGTAAAATAGGCCAAAGGATTCTTCATGAGGTAAATCTTTGCATGGTTATCTTCTCACCTTTCACAAGAATCACAAGGTTGGAAACGACTTATAAGATCATCCAGTCCAACCGTCTCCTCATCACCATTGCCACCACTAGTACTAAACCATATCACGCAGCAATTTGCATTAAGTGTTGGGTTGAAAACAAATATCCTGGTTTCCTGGTGCCTCACTACACTGTTATTCTTAATCCTTTACGTAGTGATCCTCTGCTGGCTTCCTACAAGGCAGCTGCTCTCATAACAGTACTACTTGAAACTCCACCATACCTAGAAATTTCATTATTAATGTGGGAGTTTTGCAAATGCGAATAAACAAACATTTAGACAAGGGTCAAGGAGAACCTCTAATGCTCTACAAGCAACAGCAGAAGATCTCCAGAGTGAAGAAGAAAAATGCAAATTCTGCATTGTGCCATTGGAAAGCTCAATAAACAAATGAACTTTCAACATGAGGTGCCCTCAACTTTTCCTCAGGTCTTGAAAGCCTTATTTTCTGCAGAAGGAGGTCATAATTTGTGTCAGCAGGGCCTCCATCACACTGAGCTTTAAAGCAGATGTGATCCATCTCCATCTTTGTTCAGCTCAGGATTCAACACACAAGACTCAAAAGCTTTGTTGCAGGTGAAGAAAGGATGTTTGCAATCTAATAATGCAATTTTTATTCCTCAGCAGTAAAGCTCTTGAGAATCTATTGAGGAAAGGTAGGCATACACAGCACAAATTAATGTAGACACTTGCTGAAAAATGCCTACTGTCTGCTGGAACCTTCAGATCTCACTGTAGTTTAGTAAACAAAAGTGAGGAACAGAACAGAGAACAGCTCTGTCTTTCTACAGCCTGGGAGCAGGACACCAGGTAGCTGAGAGGAGCTCAGGTTTGAATACTTAAAACTAGTGCATTCATTCACAACGTCTTCATTGACTTTCCTTACCTTGCCCAATAAAAAGCACCACTTTCTATACGAATAATAACTAAACAGTAGAAAGAGAAGAAAATACGGTGATTGCTCTGGTCAAACAATTAGGCAAACTCAGATTTTGAAGAAGGAATTCTTGTATATATGCTATAAGTGGTCAGCAGGTAAAGGGAGACATAGAAAGCTGACAGGAGAGATTAATCAGAAAAACCACACACTCATAGAAAGTCATAGAAAATGTTTCTCAAGAGAACACACAGCACAAACACAAGAAAATAAAAATAAAAATATAAAGATGCACAACAGTATTGTACAACAGCATGACCTAACAGGAGCCCTCCAGGTAGATTTTCAGGGTTTTAATAGGTCTAAAGAAATAGAGAGGCAGAATTTTCAGACAACTGACTAAGAATGCCAAATCAAGCATCAGTCTGAATGTTTAGATCTCTTAATGCTTTGAAAATCCCTTGTAACTGAGCAATTCTATTCCAAGATCATCAAGAACAACTGTACGCCCTGTAGGCCTTGCAAGAAAGAGCATCTGCATCTGGGCATTAATCCTAACTCTTTTCCCCAGTGGGACAGAGTCTGCAGCTAGATGAATTTCTTTTGGCTGAAAGATTGGCCAGTGTTATCCTTTAAGGCTTGGAAATCCACTCTATTTGTAGTGAAATAGTAGGCTATGTGTGTTGGTTAGTTTTGATTTTCTAAAATTTCTCCATTTTTTTCTGTCAGAAAAAGAATGGCCCGATGTTTTAAATACTTGACTGAAAATTAGAAATTTAACTAGGGTTTGGATTCTCAGATGTCCTTCAGGAGATTTTCCTAAGGTTTTGCCGCCCCAGTTACCAATATTAAGTTGAGTTCAATAGACATTTGCTGGTTGTTGTTGTTGTTTAATTTTGATTGTTTCCATAGAAGCTAAAAGTTAAAAATGTATTCCATTCAGCACATTTTTCTTCTTTCAAATTTTTCCTCATAGGTTTGATTTAAATGAAGGGGAAGAGAAAGGAATTTTGAAACTCCACTCCAAAAATTTAGTTTCTAAACAACATTAACTGAAGTTAACAGCATTGCCAAGATAATAAATTTTTAAACATCAAAATGAATGTTTTAACATTTACAGGGTCTTCACCGTTTATTTTCATGTTAAGTTTTTCATGTAATGTGACTCAGCTCCCCAAGTAATTCTAGTCCTTATGACCTTATGATGCTGACATTTCTGTTTTATTTGTTTTTTTTTTTTTTTGTTTGTTTGTTTGTTCTATAACAAAGTTATTGTTTCCTGGGGAAATGTCCTCCAGTTCTAACTGTGAGAAGCTGCGTTATTTATCCATGAATGCCATAAAAAATACTAAAAATAACGTGTCTTTGCAAATACAATTCAATCTTTCCTGTGCCTTTTGTGTGCACTGCAAATCCTGTTGCTATTCATCAGGTCTGGGGCCCCAATGTCATGCCTACTGGCTAAAGTGTGCTTGGTGCTTATTCTCCTTTTGTGTATTTGTGCTGTGCTCTTGCTTTTTCTCAAGTCTGGAGTGACTCATAAAAATACTGTTCTTCTGAAATTACTTAGGGGACAGTGTGAGAGAACAAGTTGGAGTGAGGTATACTCTAGATGAAACAGATAGATCAATGCATCATATGAGAACTGAAAATAAAACACAAATCAGGGGTACCTTATCAGGATAACATTAAAAAATGCAAACTCTTGTACTGGAAAAAAGTTCAATTCTGCACCTATTGTTCCACACAAAGAACCCTATTTCTGTGCTGCTAGTTTTGCCCTCCTGAGTTACACTCACATTCATCATTTCCTTGTGGTAAAGAAAAATCATAAAAACATATAAATTACCACATATGCTTTCAAGCGGTGCAGTACCCACAAACACCAAAGCATGAGTACTTTCAGTAGATGCACTAGTTCTAGCTGAAAAACAATCAGCTTGTAAGCATTTTTATGTTCCATAAATGTTGTACGTGCACTCTAAGATATTGATACAGACACCTTAATGGAAAACAGCAAATCTATGAGTTCAACTATAATCTCAATAAGCTCAATAGTGATGGAGTTGCTCAGCATAGTCCTCTTTTCTGAGCCTGAAATGCTTTGCTGAGTAAGAAATGGTTTGCTCACCCCTTGCAAGAACAGTGCAAAGAATACTATGCTGTGAGCTTCCCAAGCAGCCCAGAGGCTGATTTCAGGTAGCTCCATCTGCTCTAAGTTAATGAGGAAAATCTTGGAGAAAGCTTGACACTCCTCCTCAGTCACTTTCCTTTCAGAAACAGGAGATACACTAGGATGGTTGTGGAAAGATTGCTGTTACCAGTGTTTGGTGATGAAGCCAGCCGCCATGTGTTAGAAACTTCCCTTCTTTCAGAGGATTGGGTCTATCAGCTTCAGGCTCTGCTGGAGACAGAGGCACTGCTCTGCTTAGCTCACAGAGAGAAATTGGCTAAGATGAGCATCTGAAGAGATTAATAATCCCTTAGCCTTTATTTCTGACTGAAGAGGAAATCCTTATGTGACTATTGGCTGAATTAGGGACATTTTTCTCTATCAGCACTCAAATCTCCAGTTTACTCAGGTCATCTTTTAATACAGGTTGCTTGTGAAGGTGCCACTGAGAAGAGAAGAGCCAATTTCCATTAAGATCCTTATGCTAGAGAGCTAAACTTCTGACCTCTCAGTGTCTTTGTAAAGAAAGGAAAAAAACTCTCTCTCAAACCTTGTAGAGGAGTGGGAGAAAATCTGGAGAGATGTTACAAGGGAAATATTTTGTTGGTAAGGAAAGGAACACTGGAGGCGATGCCTGCAACTACAGGTGTCCCCATTAGATCTTCCCTGAGCAAGAACAGGGTGAGAGACATCTTTCCTGCATTGCAGCAAAGAGCACAACATTAACATTACAGCACTAAATAGTAAGATTTAAGAAAGCTGGGAAAGTTTTTTAATTTCTCTCATCCAATAACAAGATGGCTGCCTGCTGTTTTGCCTCCAAAATAAGCCATATCATTACCAGGTAGTCTGACACTTGTGAGACCATGTCCAAATTTTACCATTCAAACCAGCAGCTTTGTTTTTACCTAAAGGAAATGAAAAAATAAAGGAACTGGAAGACAGGTAAGCTGCAGTTCCTACTCTGTATAATAATAGCTGCTTTTACATACATAGGATTAGACTAAAAATAAGAAGTTTCTTCTTGGTTCTACTCTCTTTTACATTTATGCTTACCAAAAAATATGTGACTAAATGCTACTTCTAAACAGAAGACAAAACAGAATCACAGAATCACAGAATTGTAGGGGTTGGAATGGACCTCCAGAGATCATCGAGTCCAACCCCCCTGCCAAAGCAGGTTCCCTACAGCAGGTCGCACAGGTAGGCATCCAGGCAGGTCTTGAACATCTCCAGAGAAGGAGACTCCACCACCTCCCTGGGCAGCCTGTTCCAGTGCTCCATCACCTCACTGTAAAGAAGTTCTTGCGCACAAGAAGCCAAACCAGAGCTCCAGTCTAGCTGTACATCTTTCCTTAGCCCTCATCCTCAAATTACTTTTAATTGGTAAATCTTGCATGTAATAGAAGTAAGGACTTAACACGAAGCTCAAGTCCTTTTGAGGTGCAACGTAACACTAGACTTCAGGAAACGAGGAGGGCTGCTAGAATTCAGGGATTTGGGGTGCTGAATAGTCATTCTACATACAGTTGTTGTAGATGAATTCACTGCCTCCCTAGTTCAGGAAATGCTGGAATTTAACTCAGACTGTCAAAGATGATAACAGCAGAAAAATCTCAATTAACTTGAAAATTTTTTTAGCCCTACTTAGGGTTGTAATTTCTGTTGTATTGTTGACTACTGACCATTTTAGTTTTAGGCACAGGGAGAGATGCTTCTCTCCCTGAGGTGGGGAGGGCATGGGAATGGGTTTTGCCTGTTTTGCATTCATTTGTTTGTTTGGTTGGTTTTTTTTGTTTGTTTTGTTTTTAGGGTACTTCTTGTTTCACCTCTGTCCTTCAAAAATCTTCTAGTTAAATTCAACTGCATAGCACAAATCACAAAATATAAAGGTTGGAGTTTACCTAGACAGAAATTCCCAACAATAACTCTATGCCAGACAGCACAAGCCTCCTGAAGGAGAAGGGTCTGTATCTATTAGTGAAATCAAATATATAACAGTGCCTAATACTTGTTACCAGAATCACAGACTGCAGCCAAATAGCTCTGGTTTCTTACTGCTGAAGCCCTAAAAGCACATTTTTGAAAAGTGATATGTCTTGTCCTGGAGCTTGTAATCATACATACCCACTGTGAAAACTGAATGAGTCAAGCTTTTAGGAGGCAGGATGCAGGAACATAGCTCTTCACTGGTGGAAAATTGAAATGGTGAGGCATTAGCCCTGCAAAAGTAAATACTACAGCAAGAAAACCTGAACGAAAGCTGAAACAAAAACTGAGAGCTTATTTCAGAAATCACAGAAATGACAGGAGTCAGTAATGGCGTAAATCTACAGGGATGAGGGGATTTTTCTCTGAACCTTTTTGTTTGCTATAATGATGTTTTCCTTTAATGTACAGCAGAGCTTTCATACTGGCAATTGCTAATATCTCTGGATGAACCCTGATGGCTTGTACTCTTCAGGTATCCTGGGGTCTTATCTACTAGCATACCACGCGTTTAAGACAGATGCAGAAGTTAACATCCATTATTCTATCTGACAAACAGTAAATAATGTTTATTTCATTCTTTTTTTTAAAGACTTTCTGGGGTAGAAGAAAGATTTGTGTTCCTTTTATCAGCAACTTGATTAAAATAATAAACAAAAGCAGCTTTGAAAAAATCATAAAGCAAACCACTTTCTATTTTCAATCTGTGCATTTCCTGGCAAGCAAGAAAGCATGATAAAAAAACAAGTCATATTTTCTTTTGGGGCAAGCTGCAAAATAAAAGTTGCCACTTTTTTTTTCCTTTGAGCAGAAAGATAAGTACCAGAAAGCTAGTGCTGATATGATTTGAAGTATTGAAGAGCTGAGGTGAGGAGATGAATAAAAACAAACCAATAATTTATACCTTTACTCAACTAATATGACCAAACAGTAACCAGGTAATATTCCTTTGAGAATCCATTAGAAGAGATTTTGCAGTCTTTTGCAGCTGAAAGATTGTGTGTTCAATCCTTTGGTTGTAAAATCCTTCACGTGCACAAACACAGGACCACATAACACTATGAAGCATCTATAGAAAAAGAGAAATCCTATGCTTATACCTCATCCTGTACCAGGTAAGAAATGGGCTACATGGAACCACAACAACTCAGGTTGCTTATTTCTGTTATTTTCTTTCCTCTTAGACTAAGAAAAACTAATTTTCATTGCTAGTCAAAAGAAATATACCTGTCTACATTCAACCTGTTGGAATTGTTTTCTTCAATAACAGAATATTTGCATAACACCGTCTTCCCTGTCAGATTCGCAACAGCTGTGGGACTTATTAAAGCAACTTTGTGTTGAATATTTAACAGTGACTTGACTAATCATCTGAAAGGCCTCATGGGAATCAGAACATATGTGAGTTAAGGCAGATGATTTAAAACACATCTCCGTCCAAATTTTGAAATCAAAACCCATTCTCTGCAAAAGAGAACAGTCTGGCAAGCAGGTGAACTGTCAAGGAACCTGAGCTGATAGGTTTGTGTATGTGGAATTTTTCTGGTTTAGAGAAAAGGCTGTTGAGGGATTGCAAAAGCTGATGCACTTGACACAGTGTTACAAATCCTTTTCTTCCAGACCAAGCCACTGTGAGCAGCTCTGTAGCCCACTAGGCTAAAGCCTCCTCTTTTCTATGAAGATACAAGATACTTAGCATTAAACATGAAGATAAGTACTTACAAAGACAACTAAAAGAGAAAAGGACCATGTGTATTTTTCACTGTTATTGTGCAACATTGTTTCACAAGTAGAATGAGTGACTTGGCTACAGGTGGATCAGAGAATCACCGAATGGCCAGGGTTGGAAAGGACCTCAAGGATCATGAATCTCCAACCCCCTTGCCACATGCAGGGCCACCAACCTCCACATTTAATGCTAAACCAGGCTGCCCAGGGCCCCATCCAACCTGGCCTTGAACACCTCCAAGGATGAGGCATCCACAACCTCTCTGGGCAGCCTGTTCCAGTACCTCACCACTCTCTGGGTAAAGAATTTCCCCCTGATGCCCTACCTAAATCTCCCCTCCCTCAACTTAAAAGCATTTCCCCTCATCCTACACATATCAACCCTTTCAAAGAGTTGATTCCCCTCCCCTCTGTAGGCTCCCTTTAGGTATTGAAAGGCTGCAATGAGGTCACCCCGCAGCCTTCTTTTCTCCAGGCTGAACAAGCCCAGCTCCCTCAGCCTGTCCTCATAGGGGAGGTGCTCCAGTCCCCTGATCATCCTAGTGGCCCTCCTCTGGACCCTCTCCAACAGCTCCCTGTCTTTTCTGTACTGCGGGCTCCACACTTGGATGCAGTATTCCAGATGGGGCCTCACAAGAGCAGAGTAGAGGGGGACAATCACCTCCCTGTCCCTGCTGGCCACCCCTCTTTTGATGGACCCCAGGATACCATTTGCCCTCCAAGCCGCAAGAGCACACTGTTGGCTCGTATTAAGTTTTTCATCTATCAGGACCCCCAGGTCCTTCTCCACAGGGCTGCTTTCAATATATACGTCAGGACAAAGACAAAGCTAAAAACCACAACTTTCCATGGAGCAAATGGTTTGGAGGAACGTGGAAGTCATGTTCTGGGAACAAGAGAAGTCTTTGACATTGCAACAACCCTAAGCCTTACAGGAAGATTTGCAAGAGGGTAAGAAAGAGTCATCAAACGTGCTGCTTTGAAATCTGGCTGGATGTATCCTATTTGTTATCAGCAAGATCCTCAAGAAGGGAGGCACCTCCCTAGGAAAAGGAGTCAAGTGTCAGGGAAGAGATTTCCCCCAAAAGGCTGGACAAATTGAGAAGCCAAAAGTTGAGAAAGGTCCTGATGGTGGCTTTAGGGATAGTGATGTCCCACTAAGTGCTGGGCTCTGGACAGCACTAAGAAGAATGAGGAACAAGAGAAAAATGAGAGACTTACAGTTTGTTCTCCATGTAAGAAAGTAATTCCAAGCCTCTGGGGATCTGACTAAATAGTTTAATCACTTCAAAGCCTTTTCCAAAGCATAGCCTCTACGCATTGCCCTTGTCCCCCTGCAAGGAAAGGCAATGATACCAACTCCCCCCCCTGCAGATGTTGGAGTTCCCCTTGACATGCTCTCCCTGCAAGCTGTCTCCCCATAGTTCTGTCTGCAAGTCACTGCACCGGCATAGGATCAAGCACACATCTGTGTCCCAATTATACATTTTATCAGCCACAAAGTCTATCCAGATGGCAGCCATCTACTGCCAGTAATCCACTTCTCCTCCCAAAGCAAGCCGATGACAAGTCTTCCCAGTAGTCTCTTAAAACAAACAAAACAAGTAAAAAAAAAAAGAAAAAGGAAAAGGAAAAGGAAAAGGAAAAGGAAAAGGAAAAGGAAAAG
>NW_024962256.1:3487547-3580625 GCF_019238085.1 Lagopus leucura
AAAAGGAAAAGGAAAAGGAAAAGGAAAAGGAAAAGGAAAAGGAAAAGGAAAAGAAAGACATACAGATACACAGGCACTCCTGTTGTTTGTTTTGTTGTTATTGTGTTGCTTTTTTTCTGTGTTCATTAATAAGTTATCTGGCGAAAAAATAAATTAAAATTTCTATCACTGTTACAGAACACAATCATTCGGTTTAAAATCATACTATTTACAACTTTCATTACTGACAAATGGAAAATACAGTATCTATGGCTACTTGTAAGGCTAAAAACAACCTTACTGTGAGAATAAGTATTTGCAGTCTCTACCCTTGCCTTCTCATAACTCCTTCCAGCCTGGTACCGGTGATGTTAGGGAGCTTGTAAACATCCCTCCCTTCTCTTTCCTCCTTACTGCAGGAATTCCTTCAGCTGCCAGTGAAGCATTTTTCTAGGTCTGGCTGACTTCTAGTTCTTGTAATCCTGTCACCTCTCCTTTTGGCAAAGTTTTAAATGAAAAAGAAAGTCCTGGGTAATACACTTTTGGTAAGTTTTACTTATTGCGAAATGTTGCAGAACACTGGAATTCATACCCAGAGGAAATGAACAAGCAGCTTTACTGTAAAGCTTTCAGAGCTGTGCAACACCATAGTTGTGCTGATGCTCTGGTCTCACACACCAGAAACAGTGGTAGCTGAGGGCTTTTAGACATGCACCCTCAAAAAGCTTCCTGATGATACAAAACTGGGAGGAGTGGCTGGCATACCAGAGAACGCTCAGAAGAACTTGCTGAGGTTCTACAAGGGCAAGTGTGGAGTCCTACATCTCCTCAGGAATAACCACACATCATTACAAGTTTGGGGCTGACCTTATGGAGAGGACATCTGCAGAGAAAGACACTGGTGTCCTGATGGACAATAGGACAAGTCAGTAGTTCGCCCTTGTGGAGAGGAAAACCAGCTGTACCCTGAGGTGCATTCATAAAAGCATGGCCAGCAGCTTGAAAGAGGTGATCTTCCCTTCTGCTCTACTGAGGCCACACTGGAGTACTCTGTCCAGGTCTGAGTTACTCAGCTCAAGAAAGACAGTGAATTTCTAGAGAGAGTGCAGTGGAGGGCCACAAAGATGGTGGGGGCCTGGAACATCTCCTGTATAAGGGAAAACTGAGAGACTGAGACACTTCAGCCTGGGGAAGGTTGAGAGGGGACCTTATCAATGCCTACAAATACATAATGGATGAGAGACAAGTGTATAGGGCACGACTTTTCAGCAGTACTCAGGGATGGAACAAGGGACAATGGGAACAAACTGGAACATGTGAAGTTTCATCTGAACTTGAGGAAAAAGCTTATTTATTGTGAGGGTAATAGTGCACTGGAATAGGCTGCCCAGAGAGGTTGTGGAGTACCCTCTGGAGATAACCAAAACCTACCTGCATACTTTCCCATGAAACCTACTGTAGGGAACCCACTTCAGCAGGAGGTTGGACTACATCTCCAGAGGTCTCCTTCATCCCCTATGATTCTGTGATTGCATACAAGATCCTTGAAATTATGTTCAACTCCAGAAACAAGTTCATTGGCTCAGGTAGGTGAAAAAGGATGCAATTTCTCACAACCTACTGAAGCCACAGAGCATAAAAACACTTTCCTCTTCTCTAGTTCAAAACTCATTATAAGGGTCACATACCATTTCACTTGGGAGATCTCACAGTAGCAGCAGATCTTCAAGTGTGTAAATACCTGTGCTAAACCAACTCCTTTGGGACTCTCTGGCGCTGAGAAACAAACCACAGAAGTGACTGTTTCCAGGAATCCCAAAGTTACTACTGGGAAAAAGACTGCAGGTAGCATAAAGGATAAACAAAAAACACTTTCTGACTTTCAGGGGTGTGCTTGGTAGCATTGACAGGTAGTAAAGCAGTGTCTGCAGAGTAAGCAGTGAGCTGCTGGCACAGGCACCCCCACACAAGCACCAGAAGCATCAGAGAAGCGGGTCCTCTAAGCAGTTCAGAAGTTGAACGTCAGTTACACTCTTGAAGGCTTGAGTTTTCCTTGTTGAGTGGGATTCATAGAATCACAGAATTGTAGGGGTTGGAAGGAACCTCTAGAGATCACTGAGTCCAACCCTCCTGCAAAGCAGGCTCTCTGCAGCAGGCTGCACAGGTAGGCATCCAGGCAGGTCTTGAATATCTCCAGAGAAGAAGAATCCACAACTTCCCCGGGCAGCCTGTTCCAGTGCTCCAATAAGTAAAGAACAAGTGTCAAACAACTGAATACTTAAGAGTAATGCACAATTTAAATAAATGCACAAATATAATCAGAAAAAAAGTTACAGAAACAGACTTTTTTTTTTTTCTTCTAGCCTTGGAAAAACTGAGCACCAGAGCATTTCTCACTAGGGTTTATTGAAAATAATGAATCCATCCTGTTTTGCTGTTTAATGAAGCTGACAGCACCACACTGAATATCATTTTTCTCAGTACAATAAAAATGGATAATGCAGAGGTTTCACCAAAACCGCATATCAGGCAGGCTACAGCTGCCTAGTACAATATTTTCATTTCAATTTGGAGAAGATAAGAATCAGGAGATTGAAAACCTCTCAGAAAGTTTGGCTCTTTCATTTCTGTTCCTGTTGTTTGATTTTCCATGTCTGTATCAGTATTTCAGCATGCAGGTGCACCAATTGCTAAGGGAATAAGTGCCCAGAAGTTCAGTTTTTGATGTAAGCAAACTTTGAACTCCAGAGAATGATAGGAACAGTGATGGAAACATTACAGCTAGAAGTGCTATCCCAAAAGGTCTCATTATAGCTGGTAGGCAGCCCAGAAAGCGGAAGGAAGTACTGTGGTTAAGGCACAGAAGCAGTCAGTTCACACCTTTCAGATTGTAAAAGAACACGTGTCTGGGCAGCTTTAAGTATTCATCCAGGCACGGTTGGAGCTTGTGAAAAGGAGAGGCTCCATCCCCAGTTGCCCAGAGCACAGCTCCTCCATGGGTGTAAGGGTTTCCCAAAGCCCAGCACAGCTGCACCCCAAATTGTCTCCATACAATTTACCAACAGCCAGTCATTCATGGGCTTCAGAGCATCCCCAGATAGTTTGATACTTTCACTCTACTTTCTCAGCACTCAGGGATAAGGAGATGTGGGTGAGGAGTTGCCCCTCCTCACGTGGCCTGGTTCTCATATTAGAGATCCCTACACTCTTCTACCTGAGCAATAGTGTTTGCCCTTTGAAAGCTTAGATGTTTCCTGACTTCCACATTTAATTCAGCAGCATATTTTAATAATTGTTTTTTTCCAGGCAGGAGCCTTGAAATAACAAGTCCAATAGTTTCTAACTCAGTATAAGCTCTCTCTTGATACGTTCATGAATCTCAATACTACACAGGAGGGTACAATTAGCATAAATTGCTGTGGAATATTCAGATCATACAGGCTTCTCCAGTAGCACAAACTTTACAGTTTGAAGAAGTTTTCTTACTAAGGTATACTTGAAAACTATACTTTTTGAAAACTATACTTGAAAACTGTATTCCTTACACTTTTCTGAGGAAGAAGGGGGGGCTAGAGAGACTTAACCAACAACCAGGGGGAAGAAAAAAACACAATAACAGCTGCCTGAATCAGAGTGATAGAGAAGTTCCTCATCTCTAGTCCCATATCACTTATGGACACTCCAAACTGCTTTCATAGATATAATGACTGAGAAGTTTGCCTTGCATGTTTCAATATGCACAGAAGCATAGATGAAGCAAGAGAAAAGGTTGCTTAGAACAGATTTCCATCAATGCTTGGTTAATTCACTAGAACCAGGCTTCTGGGAAATCTAGGCAACATATAGATAATTGTTGTAACCCAAAAGGGATTGCTTTCAATGTTTGTCACTGCATTCACCACGTTGGTGCTGGCAGTCGTTTAAGCCACAAGTGACAGTAGAAGTCAACGTCACACTACAAAAAGTTACCCACTTCTAAACCATGAGAACTATCTAAAACATCCATTTGAAAAAAAAAAAAAAAAGGCTGCACTCTCCATTTCCCTAGGAAGAATAAAGCTCCCCAGCACCCACCAGTCAATTTCCCACAGAACTGCTCACTGATGGCATTTATGATGTGGTACATACACATTGAAATTTCAACTAGTCACATTTCTGTTTAATTAGTCCTAAGAGCACACACCTGAGGGAGAAAGTGAAGAAGTGTATTTGTTTCTTGATTAAATTTTCCAGTAACCCAAAGTGTTGTCTTTATGACTCTTACAGCAATCTTTTATAAATAACCTAAATAATCAAAGTAAATTCTCCAAGAACGTGACAGTTGAGGCTCTGCATCTTTCAAAAATAAATCATATTACCCTGTACGTAAAGATTGATAGATAACACTCATAAACAATAAAGACAAAAACCCCTGCAAAATTTAATGGAGCATTTCAAATGCCTGGTTAGAAAGCTAATTTTCAGACTAGCAGGCCACAAGTGGTAAACAAATTCCCAGCACAAAAATGTTTCAGATGAAAATTGCAAGAAATGAATGATGCTTATTCATGGCCACAGCAGGCTGAGAAAATAATAAGTTGAAATTTTTTCCCCTCCATACTCAACCCAAGAACATCTGATTTCTAAATCAATAGCTGTCTCTAGCTAAACTGAAATGCCTGTAGATCTTCAGACAGGTAATTACAGGTATTGGGTAGGGAACAAGCACATCAAGGGATGTTTTTCACCTCAACCTTCTCCCGTTTATGCTTTATTGTAGTCTATTGGCTGTTTCATAGATCAGCTCTGGGAACAGATTTTGTTCACTACCAGATACAATATAAAGAACTGAAATGCTAGATACACAACTATATGCTTTTTCAAACCTTTGAAGTTCATGGTTGAGAAGAGGGAAAGAAAGTTTATGGTTTTATTTTAGAAAACTGAAATGTATTTTGGAAGGGAAAAGTGAAGATGCCATCTTGGCGTTTTGTAGTCTTTAGTCTTTCATATCAAGAATACTCCATGAGTCCCTTCATGTACATGTTGAAAGGGGCATGGCATTGCATTTCATTAGGATGCACTAACGTCATAGTAAGCAAACAATTTATTCCTCCATGAAGATCCACAGCATAATCTCAATCTAAACCGGTATCTAATGACTTTTCATTGTTACAGCAAGATGTTATTATTTAAGAAATTGACTAAGTTGCTCCCCTATTTCAAGTTCTTAGGGCTTTTATTAAAATAAATAAATAAATAAATAAATAAATCAGCTGAAAACCTAATAGCTTCATTCTAAAAGTTTCTTAAAATGTTTTAGATTCACTATGTTTCTTTTGATAAAGAGAACTTTTTTTTTCTTCAAATATGTATGTAGTTATGCATACTGCAGTTAAAATACTTTCCTAATAGCTACTGTCAGGATACTTGCTACCACAGCTGTTCAAGACAGTTTACAAGACCTATAAATCTTCCTCTGGTTTCCTTTGTAGGGCTCCTGCTAAGCCTTTCTTTGCAGAGAAGCAAATACAGTTATAGGACCTTCCTGAGATGATGGTACTTTGTGCGACAAGGATACATTTAGTTGTTCCTGTTGCTCACAGCTCTTCTAGGCAATGAGTCAAAATTTGCATTTCAGCAGAAGTGGGTTATTGAAAGCCACCATGTTAAAAATTCCTAAGTAGCTTTCTAACTATTATTTAGTTTATTTAAATATATTACTTCCTTTACAGCCTCTTGTTAAAGAGATACATTACACTTCTTTTAGTTGACCTAAATATCTGCATTTTTTGCACTCAGCTGTAAAACGTTACTGTACTAAAATGAATGGGATCATCACCTCCGCAGGGTGACCACTCCGTCTCCTTTGTGCTGACCTGATAGCACAAAACTGGCTGAAAATGCCTTTTTAAATAATCACCTGGAAACCGTGCCTGTGTAAAGCAGATTTTACTGCAGGATAATTTCTTCTAATAGGTATATGCAATGTAAAGCTTATAGCAGTTGTATGGCTTCCCTAAGACTGTAATTGCGTGTGCTACCCTGATAACAAAGGCAATGTTCCCAGAGCATCCAGTGGAGAAAATGGAAGAGCAAAGAGGATAATTGTGCTGTATAACTTCATGTAGACTTGCTCCTTAGTGTGAATTTGCTTGATAGATTAAGTTAATTTTTAAAAAAAATTTTGCTTTTTTTTTTTTTTTTTCTTTTAATTAAAGTTTCCTTTAATCCAACTCTGATCTTTTGGACAGAATGGGGGGTGGAGGATGCATCTCTCTTTTAGAGAGATGATTGCTCTGATGCCAGGTGCAGTCCTCTTCATTCAGCCCAAGAGCTGCAGCTTAGAGTTCCTAATGGTTCCTAACCATTACCTCAGTGGTCAAAAGGGCAACCAGTCAAACCCTGAGCTGTGAAGAGCACTTGCAAAATTTTCCTTTTGAATAAATTATTCCCACTAACAAAATTGTTCATGCAATCATTTTTAAGAATCAGCATACAATCCAAGTAAGGGATACAACATGCAAGCTTATGTGATAGACCTTTTACTATACTGAAGTCATTTACACTTCTATTGCTCTATGGGGATTTTTATTTTATTTTAATTTTTTTTAGTACAACTTTGCCTTGAAAGTAAAGCAATTGAAACATGAAGGTCCTTCACTGGGAATAAGAAAACTGCAGTGGGTGCCTAAAGCAAGGGTTGTACGTGGCAGCAGGCTGTTTCATAAAGCAGAAAGTTCTCAGCCACATGGTTCTGAGCCAGGACCACTGAGAAGGGGAAGGACAGAGCAAGTCCAGGAACACCCACATCTGTTTCCTCATCTTAGCCCCTTGCACTGTTCATCATCTCTTACTTCTTGCACAGACCATCTTCCCCGTTCAAGCTACTTTCTCACCTTCAGTAACTGCTTTTACATGTGTATGTTTTTCAGTCACCAAGCAAAGCAAACATTAGAAACACACTGAAGCATTGAGGTTATTCCCATAGGCTGCAACAAAATGTATTCAGATTTGTCAGGTTGATAATCCAAACCCAATAAGGCTTTGATGAATGGCTGGCGCAGAAATACTAGAAAGAGCAGCTGCTCTCTGATGGATTTTTGGTGCAGTAGTGAGGATAAGTGCAGGCTTGCTGGGATAACAAGCAGCAGGAATCATTCTCATAAGCCTCAGCATCAGCTTGCTTTTCTGACTGAGGGTGAGTGGCAGAGATGAAATAGAAAATACTTTTTCCCCTAAGAGGCCTAACCCATATCATCCCACCTACAGCACAGGGGAAGTTACAACCCCATGGCAAGGATGCCTGGGCAGTGGGGATGCAGCCATCTCCTGCACCTCCAGCTGAACTCATCACAGGCAAAGAACAGCCCCATCTGGTAACAGTCCATCCGTGACTGGAAGCATCCCTACCAGACTTTAAACGCTCTTACAGCATTCCAGCAGCAGGGGGGCTTCCCCTGCTTCTTTACCTGTACCACACACACTAGGGGACCATGGCAGAGTGGTCTTTCATCACAAGATATCTAACTCCACTCACTTGCTTACCTCTGCAACTGCATTTCTGACCTCTGCAGTAGCAGCTGCACTCCCTGTTCTGATTATTTTAATATTTGGTGGAATAATAGATTTGTTTTCTTCACAGATATGTTCTATATGTAAGGATAACACACAATCACTTATTACCAGGACTGAGCATTCACAGGCTAGAGATGGCTTGTGCATGCAAGCCCAGAAGCATTGACTCACTTTGAAAATTAATCCAGCCTACGATCTACAGCCAATCTAATGCAATAAACAAGTCTTGCTTTTCTAAAGCAAAGCTTCTCTTACTGAGTTACCCTACTCTAAATGTACAAAAACCTTGGCTGTTGTAATAGTTTATTTTTTTGTAAACGATATGAAATGGGACTGATTTTGAAGGCTTCAAAACCCTTTATTCTTCTGAAGAAATCTATCTCATGCATTGTTTACATCCAGGAAGTTCAAGAGAGAACCTACACACCTAAGTTTCATGTACTTTTCCCTTTAATTCAAAACTTCTCTAACTATAGCTGCAAGAAAATAAGTACAACATCAAAAAAAGCATAATTTGAGTGAGATACTGAATAGTTGACAGTATCTGTACAACTGTCTAAATTTATGAAAGACATTGCCTTCTTCTTACACAGTTTTGTTGCTTTTTTCTTTTAATTAAGAGACATTTTACTTCCATAACCTTTTATAACAAAGTCTATTGAGCTGAGACATTATAACCATATTTGCAAACTGCAGGTGGCAATTGCTACAGCAATCTTCTAAACCAGTCATTAGATCCCCACTGGCTGGATCCAGTACAGAGAAAGGTAACATGAACATCCAGCAAAACATTTTGTTTTGTTTTAAACAGTCCTTCTATACTTGTATCCCATATCCACACATATTTAGGTCAGAACACCATAGACCGTTATTGCTAAGCAAGACAAACAGACAGTGACCTTTAGGGGTTCAGAAATAGAGCTGCTGTTTACTCCATTGCAAGCCAGAGATCCTTAAACATGCATCCATGGGAAGAAAATACAAGAAAAAGCTCACGAGCTGTCACCCTAAGAATTGAGCAGAGCTAAGAAAAAAACTGAAGAAAACAGGAAGCAGCTTTCCTTAGTTCAAATTACAGCCCCTTCTCTTTTCCTGAGGGCTGATTAAAGACAGCTAATTTGGATAGCACCTGGGTTTAAAGGACCCTCCCTGAGAGCTGCAAATTCAGTTACTCTCACCTCCAAATTCACCCCTAAAAACTCTACAGAATGGGTCTTCACTGGCGATTATGTTGCAGAATGGATAGCCTGTCTTCACAGATGCATTTTCTCCTGGAAAATAATAGGGCCTCTCTGTTGCCATAAAAATGTTAAGGATTGCACCTGATTGTTAAGGATATCTTACAACTTCATGTGTAAGACATGAGTTTGAAATTAGCCACTAGTAATTTGCGTGCAGAGCTACTGTACTAGCTAAACTTCATTTTTAATTACAAACGGGGTTGGTTCCTACAGTGGTTCTGTTGTGCAAATATTTCAGTGTTTCCTGCAGCAAGGTGGTGAACGCTACTGGCACCAACTGTTATTTCACTGATATAAATAGATAGATATCAAGATTACTGAATTATAGAAGATGATTTGGAAGTGTAATTTTTAAAAAATAACATCTTACCCCAAATCTGTGGACTTCTTTCATTAAAAACTGGCAAATATTAGTGAATCTCAACCTTGTTTTTTACTATTTTATATAACCCCAATTACCCGGTCTAATGGGACAGTGCTCTAGCTGTTTCTAAGTTACAATGGAAAGTAACCTCCTTAGGCAATTTTTAGATTTTAGTATATTGTTTGTATTTTAATTAGATCTTATTCTTTCTGATTTACTAGGATGATGACATGGGACCTCCCAGTCATTCCCACTCATCTCTGAGAAACTGAATCCAACTTTTCTAGCAGAGACATAACCCAGTCTATAAGTTATTCCTTACTGTATTAAATGATTTTGCTCCGTGACAGTACAACACTACCCAGAAGGGAGGTGAACCAACACAGGGACTACTACAAAGAGTAGTTGGTGTCTTCCTGCATTATCCTCTAGCTTCTCAGTGGATAAAGATACCTTGAAAAGCAGATCTAAGGGTGCCTCTCATGGCTTGGCTACACTAACCAGACTCCAAATATAAGAATTCTCTCTCATTATTCCTACCTCCTGCAGCTTCACTTAATCTATCCCTAAAAGTCCCCTGCACGCCCACCCTTGGGTGGTCCACCCAGGGTTTGGTAAGCACTATGGGCTGACAGACATTTATGAGAAGGGCAGAAGGAAACAGCCCCCAGAAATACATGTTTATTGCTCAGTGAGTGACTTTTCGACCAGACAAAGGCAACTGCTCTTCTATATGCTGAAGTCAGTATCAACAGCCATTTGTACATTTGTTTAGTGTCAATTGGACCCATGGTTAGCACTTCATATTGAAATGAAACTTCTGTTTCATTACAGAGAGATGAGTAATAATTTTTTCACTTCCAGCAAGTCAATCCCCACACAAGGCACTGGTAGAGATGTCTATCTGTATTACAGGGCATTGAAACCACTGGGTATTTTTCAGCTAGGTTTATCTTTGCCACATAATTGCCAGGTACCACACAGATTGCTTGATATGCCATAGGATATCTAGGCATAACCTAGGCAACAAAGCAGGAGGGCCCCTCTACTTGCCTGTATGAAAGAAAAAAAAAAAAAAAGTAGAAAAAAATGACTACCAGTGTGAGCATTTCTATTTATCCAGAGGGATGACGACAAGGAGAGAATTGCCTACTACTGAAAAAAGATTTTAAGTATATACCATGCATTCATTAGCTTTGTTTACTCAGGAACAAGGCCACGTAATTTAGTAAGTTACATGGAGTGTAATTGGATGGTTACTACAAATATATTCTTCAGCTGAAAGGTCCAAATGAAGGAGGAAAAAATAATGGTTCTCACAGAGGTTATTTTTCCAACAAAATAGAAAACAGAACAAGAGGAGGTTGGTTTCATTTTTCTGACTATTTACTACCTACAAGCTTTCACTTTTCTAATACAGACTAACTTTTAGTAAAACAAGTCAATGCTTCAATTTTATAAACATTGACAAGAAAGAGTTCTTTCTTTCAAAGCTTTTAAACACAGCTTGTACATTTACAAAATTAGTAGACAGAACATTCTAGTACTGTTTTTCTCTGACATTAAAATAAGGAAAGTAATTTCCAGTGAAGCTTTCAGCTTGCTGGAAACCAGATGACCATGCAGCCTAGGTCAAGAACAAAGGGCTGTGCTCACTATTCAGGAGATGGAGCAGAGATGTCACCAACAGATTGATGTTGCTGGAGCTTCCACAGCTTTTCTTGACCTCTCCTGCCTGTTTGCCTCTTCCACTAGGATCTCACCTACAGCTCTCTCACATTCTCTATGTGTGCACATAAGCAGCACACTGCAAGCAGTTGAAAAACAACCTTGGTCACCTACAGTCAGATCGGATGCTGGGTGCCTGTTTGAGCAGGAGCAGAAATTCAAAAGAACAGTATTTGAGTTCCTTTTATAATATTAACTGCCCAGGAGAAGGCATCCAGTCGCTACAGTTCAGGTTTTTCTATTAAAACATTACCCTAATGCATCTCCAGGAGCTCAAATTATATGAAACTAGAAAATTTAATTCTTTATTCTTCAAACATAGAAATTAGAAATTATATATAAGACGACAAGCATTTCTGGCATCACTAATTACAAAATAAAGTCTAAAAATAAACAAAAGTATTTTAAACTCAAGGACAATGCCAGCTATTAACAGAATTATTATTTCCACACACTATAATTACTGAAAAATTCAGTTCAAATGTCTAATGAAATCTAACCCTTATTACCCAAGGTTTTTTTTTTTTTTTTTTTTTTTTTTTTTTTTTTTTTTTTGTTTATTTTCCTCTGCCAATTCCTAGCTTTGTTTAGCAGCACTCAAAATGTTACATTTTAATTTCTGAAAGGTCAGTTCCTGGGCAGGACAGGACTTCACCATTAAATTTGCCAGGGCTTCAGGTACATCATTCACGTAGGTCATCCGTGATACCACTGAGAAGGCTCAAGATTACAGGCAGAACTTTTGGGCAAAGAGAAAAAATAAATGATTCTCTATTAAGAGTTTCTAGCTAGCAGCATGATTGAGCTGTACTAGAACATACGATGCTCTCCTAAGATCAAAGAGCTTTAAAATTCTATCCAGCTAATCTCACAAACGTCAGGTGGTATCGCTTAGTATAACCTAAGCCTCAATAATGTCTCACAGCCCTGACTACTTTGGGTAGGGATTTTAAGTGAAGACAATTTCTGTCCTATTTTAAAGGTCAATAATCTGACAACACAATAGGCCAGACAGGACTTCTGAGAACTCCAAAATAAAGGAGATGAAAGAAGGGCTTGCAGAGTCAAGTAGCCTCTAAGAAAAATGCCAGATGAAGTTAGACAGGTAAAGATCCCACAGCTCTGCAATTTATAGTCAACTAAGAGGGACAATATTATTTAAAATTTTCATGAAGTTGATGAGAAGACTGGGGAGGCTGAGTAGAGAAAGTGTGGAGACCAGTTTTTTCCCAGTTAGTCAAAAAGATTAAGAATTTTTTGAAACTGTTTTGCTTAAAATCTTGCTTATATCAAAGATTCTCTTCCTCATTTCCCCTACTCGCAAATAAAAGTCATCATCTGGCAGAATTTTCTGAAATTTCTTCCAAAATTTCATCGGAGATGAGCAATAGAGACTGATAATAGAGATTAAACTTCACTTAATTCTGTGATGTGGGATGCACAGAAGGGCAGTATCTTCTGTAATTCACCAGGATTACTATGATATACCATTTGTTAATAAAAGGCATTGGGTTTCAAGTGTTTTCCAAAGATATTTTCTCATGAGAGAAACACATTTTTTCTGCTTTCTATTGTTTATTAAAAAAAAGGCTAAGCCACTGGATTCTTGCTTTCCCACATGCCTAACACCTACAAATGATAAAGCATGTTTTATATTGACTCTAGTTAGCTGATCAAATAACTTTCCAACAGTTAAAGGCACAAAGCCAGCAACAGTCCTTTCAGTGCTTTGCAGCAGGGAAGCAGCATAATACACTAAAATCTGAACTCAGTTAAAGTAATCACCTTCTTAGACCCTAGACCAGATTCAAAAACATTTTGCTGTACGCTTACACTGCCTACTAGCACTGTGCTTCCAGATTTCTGTTACTAAAACAGTACTTGAACTTACCTCTCCAGACATGACATAAACATTGGGTAAGCATAGAGATGAGGAGCTGAGCTCACTACTCAACTTTCTGCCAAAAAAAATGAGAAGTGATAATACTTGGACCTAGGTAATTAGTCTACACAGAACAGTATTTTCCATTACGCTTTGGAAAGAAACATGCAGAGAAGACAATGACATTATCACCCTGGCGTTAGGAGAATGAATTAGGAACAGAGAGGTGAACAAATTAGCCTATAAAGGGAAATTTCTTGGCATGATCAGAACATCCTCTTATTGTCGAGTATTCATTCTCCACTCACTTCACTATCAGTACAATTTACTTGAGAGTAAAAGTACATTTTCACTTCAACTGGCAGAAAAGATGATTAATTTTTGGTGAATAGTTTTTTCCAACATCTACGGTCACTTCTACATCAAAAAACACATTTAGAATCAGATTGAGTATTTTCCCATTCAAATAGATGTTCTGCTTCACACTGATTCAAGCAGGAGGTAGTGCTAGGAAATCCCACATCATATGGCTTAAAGGGTTCAAATAACACTGAAATCTGGCCACAGAACTGGAGGTGGGGGGAAGTGAAGAAAGCAGTGGAAGATTATCTCATGTTTTAAAAAAGTTGTAAGTTGTACAAGCTGTTTTCTACTGATATTTGGAAGAAGAAATTTACAAGTAAAGAAAGTCAGTCAATGGCTTCCCTATTCCTTTGCAGACAGATAAATTTTTCTGTCACTCTGACAACTATTTTCCCCATCACTATACAGTAATGTAGAATATTTTTTTCCCCACTTCTTCCAGAAAATATTCATCATTTATAGATAATCTCTCAGTTGTTTCTCTTCATCCCTTGCTAACAAGATTCCCTCCAAATCTCCATTTCAGGATTTGTGAAGCTTTCACATCATTCTTGTCCAAGACAATGTTAGCTTTCTACATCTGTGTGGCAAAGATGGGAAGAGAAGAGGTTCATCCTGAAATGAATTCTCAATTCAACTCCGGCATTTTAAACCCAGGTTCTTTATTCCCAATGTATTTCACAGTACAAACCACTTTTGTTCAACTTCTTTATTTCCAGGTGGCAGGAATATTGAGCAAGGGCCATTTTGCTCCCATAAAGAAATGCCCTCAAAAGATGACATCATTCTGACCTGTTAGCAGTCTATTAACTACTTTCTAATTATATTCTCTTCCTTTTCTTGCCTTTCTTGAGGTTTCCATTTTTCCTAATTTCCCTCAAAAAAGAAAACCCTTTAAAAGTTTTGACCACACCATTATGCTTTTTTTTTTTTTTTTTTTCCAGAACAGTTCCTTACTCCAGAGGAAAGACTGGCAGTCTGAACTTATTTCTATGTTGCTATTATATCAATCTCATATTGATGACGTGCTTCTTGGTAGGAACTAGAGAATTGTAAATCACTGATACAAAATTCACTGCATTCCTACTACTATCATCTGCCCAGATCAGCAGCTTTGTACCTCTGTGCCAGTTGTCAATGGAGTTTGAAAGCAGCCCTTTCCTTGGGGCACTGAAAAGTTGCCTACATGGGGGGGGGGGTCACAGCAAAGCTTGTTAGATAAGCCATTAAGCATAATAGTTATGTTGGAGATCTGCCCTTCAGTTGCATCTGCCCTAGATATAGATGATCTAAGATTCATCTTGTAAAAGAAACATGGGCTGTTTCACTTTTCCTGCACGAAAAAAATAATTTATGTATCTTTTCACAAAGAAAAGTTCTTTCCCTGCGAACAGTCCAACGTACCAAAGGGGAACACAGTTAGCTGAGTACCAGACTACCAGATTTTCATTTCAGGGACTTGAAGAGGTGTTTGTATGTCCATTCTGTTAAAAATGCCTTGATAGATCTTACATCCACGACCATCTGCTTTTTGACACCATTTATGGCTATTGTGTTTAAAGCAGATCCTAAGTATCATGCACTTATACTGTCAACACTGCTATTTATGAAGTTATTTATTTTCAAGACCTCCTGTATTATTTCATTGCACCTCAAAGTTCTCGCCCTCAGCAAAAGTGTAATTCACAGTTCTCTTTCCTGAATAACAATAGCTAATTCCATGCTATCACTGTGGACCTTACAGTGCAGGTGAACTCTGTGTTCATTACTTTGTTTTGCTAACAGAATTATTTTTCTAGCTTTGTTCAGAAAGACAGGATCACTCAATCTTTCTGCAAGTTTTAATTTCATCTTTTTGAAACAACTTCCAATTCTCTTTCCACTATGAACATATGGCTTCCCGCATTGCAGAAACTGATTTTGCATGTTTTTTTTAAATCATCTTTCAACATGTCATTTACATAATCAATGATACCTTCGTTTCTACAAAAACCTCTGTTTGAAACAAATCAAAAGCTTTTTTTTGTTGTTGTTTTTTAAAGGAAGGATACTGTTCTACAGTATCCAGATTTTTTCACTTTCTTTATTCATCAGATTCTCTAACATGCCAGTTAACCTCTCCCAAAAAGAACACGCAGAAATTGCCAGGCATACAACTTGACAACAACAGAAAAAAGTGTTTTACATCATGTACTGCTTTTAACATTACAAATAATAGTTTAATAACTTTGTAGTTGCCTTCATTTAGAAATCTTTATGGAGCATTCCTAATGTAGGCACTGGCTCACCCCCTTAAGAACTTGATTGCTTCCCTTTTGGGAATGACCACCAGGTCTTTTTACCTCCCTTTCCAGTAAGAGCAGTCTGCTTTTATCCAGTACCAATAAGAACCAACTGTTCTTCAATGAAGTATAAAATCCTATATAGGAAATGGAAAATAGTGAAGGATGGGATAAATTAAAAACAGCTAAAAGGATATACACTAAAAGGAACAGCAACACAGGTCTCAATGGCCTCCTCATACTTGATGCTGAGTTTTGACCAACTTTCTGTAGAAACCTGCTTTACTTTGGGTTTCTGAAGGACTTTCTTGGGCTAGTCCAGGTTTTGGTGCTTAATAAGGAGATAGGTTGTTTTTTTTTGTTTTTTTTTTTTTTATTCCAGAGAGAGTTGTTGAGCTCCATGGTGTTTCCAGGAAAAAAGATAAATGTGTCATTGTGTCCTTGAAGCACTTGCGGCCCAGATAAGAAGTTTAAAACAGAGTCAATCTCTACCCTCCAGCAGGGCAAGCACCCAGCTGATTTCCAGCTACTCAATTGCAGTTACATCATCCTTACATCTCTTACATTTCTTATCAGCACAAATTTAAGTCAAGATACGTTATCACTATTTACTTTTAGTTACTTTTTGTCTCATTTCACATGCTTTTCTCTGCTGCTTAGCCATTAACTTATAAAAACTGCAATTGGGCTGTTTGGAAAGTGACCAAAACTGCTTACCAAAGGTGATATGATGCCAGTCAAGAAATAAAAATCCAGAGCTGGTATTCCTGATCTTGATGGCAGAGAGTAATTTCAGAAATAAGTACTTAGTTCTTAACAAGCACTTGAAAATGCTCTGGGAATCACAGAATGATTTGGGTTGGAAGGAACCTTTAAGATCATCTAGTTCCAACCCCCCTGCTGTAAACAGGGACACTTCACACTAAACCAGGTTGCTCACAGTCCCACCCAGCCTGGCCTTGAATGCACTGGACAACCTGTTCCAGTGTCTCACCACCCTCACAGTGAAGTATCTCTTTCTAATATCTAGTCTAAACCTATTTTCTTCCAGGTTAAAAGCATTTTCCCTGTCCTGTATCTAAAAAGGACACGTAGCTTTCCAGTAAGCCCCTTTCAGGCAATGGGAAGCCAAGTGATGCACTATATTGGAAGTAAGGAAGGAGTAGCACAGCAACCATACACCTATTGTTTCAGTGTCTGCTTCCTTTTTATTCCATCAGTACCCTGGAAACAAAACTTTAAATAGTTTCCACATGCAACATGAAGAAAGACAAAAGGCAGTATGAAGAGGAAAATATAGCTAGTAGAAAGGATACGTACAGTACAGATAAATAGTGGATACAAAGTATAAACTTGCAGTAAGTCTTCAAAAGGTCAGCAATTTTGTTTCTTCCTTCTTAAAAGTCATAATAAATGCATTTAAATATGATTATAATGAATTTAGTTTTCTCTTCCTTAATGATCTTTACAAACTCCTTAATAGCCCCCCCAAAAAACTGCCTTTAAGTTCGGAATCCAAAGATGATAGCAATACTCGTTGGCAAGCTTCCAGCTCAGTGGAGATACAGAAAATGTCATGCATCTTTGTCTTTGTTTCTTAGGCATATAATCTCAGCAGACTTATGTCTAACTATAACTGCCAGCTTCAGTTTTTCAGCAGAAGTGCTACACTACAACAGCTTGAAGATAAGAGGGAGAACAGAGCGAAAAGCGGAGGTGCTTATTCAAAGGAGTATTCGTTTGAAGACAACCATGTTTTCCTCACATACTGACAGGGTGATTTAAAAGAAAAGGTGTTTCTGTGCAGACAACATCTCAGATTTCTGTACCTTTACCAGACAAATAAAGTAGTCATGTTCCTAATGGAACAAAAATGTTTGTTTATACTGTAAGAGCAAGCCAACTGTACTAACTCATGGTAGAGAGTAACATACATTATGCTGCATGTTAAAGCACTCTGTTCATGATTTTTTTTTGCTGCTTAAATTCAGAAGTATATGAAGTGAAACAAACATCACCAAGAGCCAGGCTGCAATCCCCTTAGAGAACAAAATCCACTGAAATCAGTCGTCAACCCAAGCAATCCCCTTATACATACCCATCACAGCAAAACTGCTAAATCTCTTCTCAACAAAGAGTAGTTCAAGCTGGTTAAAATGAGAGTGCTGGGTGGATAACCTTTTTATCTATACCCAACATATGTCAGATAAATTGAGTGACCTGGATGAGAGGTGCTACCACGAACACTTCCAGAGCAGCGAGTTGTTGTTCCCCACCATACACGACCAAATACACAATCTCTGCCTTGGGACTGCTGGCTCACACAGCTCCAGCACTTGCATGGCTCCAACCAGTATGCGTTTCGTGGGCGTTGGCACAAGCAGGAAGGGCAGCATATGCAAGTAGGTTCACACCCTCACTGAATCCAAGCTCTTCTAAGCTTTAAGGAGGAATATAGTCAAGGGATTTTGTTCATCAGCAGAAACCCAGAAGCTTCTCACAGCTCACAGGGCTTAGCCAGAGTCCTCTCATACATCAAGTTTACTAAGCCACAGCAGGAGCTTTAGGATTACATCTACATGGCTGAGGAATTAAGTCCTCCCTACCCCATGAGTTCCTTGCTGCAAATATTTTCAGGATACAAGCAGGTTTGTAACTGGCAGGACAGTCTTATCAGCCTTGTATTCTCAGGCTGTATTGAAACAGGAGATAAGAGGAGGAATTTTCAACCAAGATTACTGCAGCTGTTTCATAATCCTCAAGGTTAATACCTGGCTGTGCCGGAGATGGTCAGGAATCCCATGGCTTTTATAGGATTCTAGTCTTGCAAAAAACTATTTCTTAAGAGTCCTAAACTTCTGAAGGCACAAGAATGTAACTGCCAACTTTATGGGAAAACAGAACATGAAATTCTAGAGGTGTTTTCCAGAATAGCCCTTCAGAATAGCATGAACCAACAAGAAAATAGAGGTCAGTTAATTTGTTGGCACATTGTTTGTTTTTTTTAATATTCTTCTACAACATGAGATCTCTCTCATCTGTACTGCATTTCCCCTTCCAATACTATACTAACACTCTGAAATTCTTCACAAAGCACAGAATGAATTCCTCAAAGCTCCTCAAAACCTCTGCAGTCCATGGTGCTTCCCAGCTGGGTACAAGCTCACTGTTCTTCAGCTAGTGGCTAAATTCCCTACCCTGATAAACATCTTGGCACAACTATAACCGCATTTAAATGGCTGTAAAGCATAGGTATGCTGAAAGATTCATCTTGGCTCCTAATCCCCTTTATCTCCCAAACCCTCCCCTTGGTTTAAATATTCACATGAGAAAACAAGGATGTCCTTTCCACAGCTTCTGTGGAGCTCCTGTTGACACTCCTGCACTTCAGTGCAAACAAGACTATACACTGACAGCAAAAGCCAGTCATTTTCTTCACTTTCTCCTTCTCAGCTTCCAAGCTTTGCTGTAGGAAACATCTCTCTTCCTCACTTCACCTATCCATCCAGCTGCCTTGTCCCAGCCTGTTCTATCTCTAGAAAAAACAACTGCGCATATCCAGCCTCACTGCAGTCGCCTGTAATCCTGATGGACAACACTGCTGTGAAGAAATGACAGCTTTCCTCTTTGAGACAGATTTTCAGTCCTCGTTCCCACTTAACACTCAAAGATGTTGCTAAACTATGCAAGCAGTGCCAGAAAAAGCAAAGTGTTCTACACTGAGGAGAGTGTGCAAATCTCTGCTTTTAGAAACAGTCTGAGCAACCTACATACACGTCAACACACAACTTCAGATCAATTAGTTACCTACACAGTCTCAATTCCCACCCAAACAGAAGCTCAGCAATTCGGAGAAGAGGCAGTAGGTTGAATCTTTTTAAACCCACACCATTTAACTTGCAATTTAGTAAGCATTAGATTCAAATCACTTTTCCAATTGTTAGCTCTACATAAAGAACGTTCAAGGATTTCACATCATATGAGTTTCTGTTGAACAGGTCTGCAACTGAATTATCTCCTGCACAAAATCCAGCAAAGTCCCATCTTAACAGCCTCGTAGCAATAAAAGGAAACTCAGTATTTTGACAGCAGGTTTTGTTTACTTTTTTTTCCCCCCTTTCACCTGTATAGTTTGTACAAGGAAAAAAGAATACCACACAGGATATTCCAAGTTCTGCTTTTCACCCAAACTCATGATTTGGCCTTCACATTCACAGGTAGGCGTTAGAAACAATGTAATAACTTTATTACTGAGATATTTTAAGAGTGTGATTCTGACGCTTTCCGTTAGAAGAACAGATAGCTTAGAAGTAATTTTTTTTTATTGAAGAGACCAAACACATATATATTATAACTGTACAATACCATTTCCACTAGCCTGTGTCTAATTTTCTGGTGCTAAAGGTCATCCCATCACATAACCAGTGCAATTACAGTTGGATATAGCTTTACATTTTGAAGTCTGTTTTGTCATCCCTACTGCAGAGGTATTAGACCAGCAAGAAGTCTACAGTGCATACTAAGACATCACACGATGAATCATTTAGGTTGATGAGCCATGAGGCTGTTACCAAAGAGAGAAATTAAGAGGCAGAGCAAGGGAGACAAAGATGTATCAGACGATCAGATTTGAAGAGATGAAAAGTAATGAAGCAGAGAATCAGAAAAAAAAGGTGAAGTATTGTCAGAACTGTTTTATTGATTAAATATCATTCTGAACACAAGAGCCATTTGCTTTTCTTCATTCTGGGTGGCACTCACATCACATTAAGCCAAAAAAGATAAATGTTCCAATGCTTCACAGATGTGAAGCATTGTTCATGCTGTAAATATGTGGCTACTGAAAGCAAAGCTCTGCTTCAAACCTCATCCTGATAGAGGCACCATAGCATGCAAGAGCCAAAGCTCTTGGCATTGGCAGTCTCCGCAATGCCAGTAGAATACCAGGAGAAAACTTGTTTCCAATCTTTTAAGGACATTAATTAGTTGACTTGATTGCCAGAGTTCCACTTTCAGTGCATTATAAGCAGGAAACAGAACCTTTAACGATACAATTAATTTAGGTATGTAAAGTCATACTAGTGGTGAAATACCAGGGAATTCAGTTTTACCAGTGATCGTATGCTTAGCAAATCTGGAAACAGACTTCCCAAACTATGCACATGATCTAGTCATTGGCAGCAGTGGCAAATACAACTGCTGACTGCTCAGACAACACCTGCATGCTGCTAAACATATTCTCACACTGATCACTCACAGTACATTTATCAGGCTGGGGAAACCATGCTCAAAGGTAACTACTTAACTTCTCTATTTCAAGAGATGCTTAGAGAAAAGCATTTGTTCTGAATTACCAGTTGTTTGATACTTTGAAGTGGAGATGTTGTAAAGAAAAAATGTTTGTATTTTATTTCACTTTTCTAAATTAAACATCAAAATGATAACACTGAGGTACCATAGGTCCACATCTATTCTTCAGCTGGAATGACTTTACACCAGCAGCTCTCAACAGGATCATTATGTTTCTTGTAGAAGTGCAGATAATGAATGTTTAGCCTTCTTTGATCCCTCCCCAACGTGTACAGGGATGGAGAGGGCTTTCAAAGCAATTCAAAACCACCCCCATTTAACATTCCACACTTCTGCAAGCGCTTCCATGCTACCCAAGGTGTGCAAATGGATGCTAGCATACCTGCAAGACCGTCAATCTGAAGCATACACACCAGTGCAAAATGAACTGTAGAAGCAAAGTAGTAGAGTTTATATCAATGAACCAGCAAATTGCTGTCTACTGAGGAACTACTTTCGTTCAACAATGATGGATACCCACAGCTTTATTAGGAAGCCCCAAGCACCAATCTCAGCTCACAGATGTTCTGCTTGACCTTTACTTAGCTTCCATCAATCTGCAGTTTAAACATCTGTGGTAAATAGGATTGTTGCTCAAGTTGCCCAGCTTTAGCTTGCTACTGATTTTTCCTCAAAAGACTTACCCTCCCTTCAGCTTAACAGTTCCTAACATATATTCTGCTTGAAAATAACAATGAGGGGAGTGGAGGAATATTCAGGCCATTTTGGATTTATGTCAGAAGAAAAGAATATGGCAGAACCTCAGAGTTCCCTAAAACAGAAAGGCCACACTGCAGTACACTCTGAGTTCATCTTAACATCTGTTACTCTTCCCAGACCAATTCCCTCCAATCATTTTAAATGGTTCTAACACAACATTAACTTGCACTAGATGACAAGTATTAAGAGGAATGTACTCGCTTTTGCCTATATGAAAAGGCTTAGGTCCTCCTCTTGTGGAAGAAGGATACAAGCACACTGCTGAAAATTGCACAATGTCCTAAGCAGCAAGATGCTGTTAGAAAAATGTCTATGCAGCTATCTGCGTAACCGGTGCTTCCCAGAACAGTGCCCACAGAGCACTTCATTGCTTATCTGCTCATGCATTCTGTCTCTGGTTCTTCATTAAAGCTTAATCACCAGTTGCCTCCAGTCTTTGCAGGATTACAAACTATGCTATCACAATGCCTGCAGTGCACTGCACACTTATGCAAGTTTCCTGGCCTTGGAAGAAATATTACAAGACCTGCAAGGTGCAGTTTGGGACAACCACTAAGATGTTTGAAGTGGTGAGCTGGTCATCCAGCTGGTCCTGGGGGAGGAGATGGCTAGGTAAGGAGATGGCTTCCTTTAACATTTTATTCCTTGGCAATTCTAAGAGCAATTACAATAGAGATCAGTAGGAATAACATAAAAATAAATCTCATCCCTTGAGATAGCAAAGCATGATATTCTATACCAATAGAAGACAAATACTATCACTTTAGTCTGAATAAAACTGTAGAGAATTTAGAAAAAAACCTGACCCTGATCTGCAAACCAAAGCTTGTTTAAGCCATGCACACTACTAAATTGAAGGGATTTAATTAAATTCACGAAGTGGAAATAATTTTGAGAAGTACTCATTTCCAAATCAGCCTGTGGATCTACTACCACGGAGAAAATAGTTTCTTGTTCTTCGCCTCTTTCACAAGCAGAAGAAATGGAATAGGCTGCTCAGAAAGAAAAAAAAAAAAAAAAGATCTGTCACTCAGCACTATACAAAAGAAGAACCCTGCTTGAAAAGAGCACAGTACACTTGACAAAAGGCAAAGACAAAAAGAACTGGGTAACTATTGAAAGAGCAGAACTTAAACATAGGAAGGAAGCTCATTTACCAGGCAAGTAATTATCAGCTGGATAAGAGTATTTAGTGAATTACACTGCCCTCTGAATATGTAATTTGCTTTTAAAGTACAAGGTTTATTGTGAGGACTAACATGTTTTCCTAGCCCTTTCTCACCTGTTGAGCAGTGTTGTGTACATTTCTGATACTTTAACAATGGAAAAAGTAATAATGATAAAACAATGTTGTTTACAATTCTGATTAAAGCTGGAGAAAGAAGGGAGATGAAGAGCCTCTTATTTTGCCTCCCCATCCTCAAATTCTATCATCTAGTTTACTGTAATCCAGGGGGCTGTAGGTGCATATTTCCAAAGAAAAACAAGGAATAACTTCATAAAAATAATGAATCTACTTAGAGTCTGACTATGCAGTTGCTTCTCACTAATTAGATATGTTTTCAGAGGCAAAATTAAATGGGGCTAATTTTGTTTCTTAAA
This sequence comes from Lagopus leucura, assembly GCF_019238085.1. NCBI lineage: Eukaryota > Metazoa > Chordata > Aves > Galliformes > Phasianidae > Lagopus > Lagopus leucura. The sequence continues at coordinate 3,510,615 of NW_024962256.1, forward strand.
GATTATTTGCATTTAGGATCAGATCAGAAATGAAACATTGATTTCCATCCACATTACTCAAAGCACTCAGAAAAACACACGAATTAATATCCACAATTATGTGGATGATTGTTTTAACAGTGAGGGGGAATAGACACTAACCTACATTCTTATAGTGGAATCAATGATGTGCAATATTATCATAAAATCACAGCAAACAGCCAGAGTCTTCCTATGTGAATTTACCCACTCCACAGCACCTTCATGTCATAGCACAGACATAAAGTAGTCATTTGCTTCAGGCAGAGAGCAGTAAAACAGAAGTCTTTTTTCTAGGACTGCCGTTTGCATATAGTTTACATTTGCATTTAGTTGCCTTTTCAAGCAGCTTCAGATGTTAAACATCAAAGTCATTTAGGAACATCTTGTCCAAATGCGATTTTCAAAAACAAAAGATCAGTTTGGGAAAAATTTGCAAAATTTTCCAGATGATCTTTATTATTCCCAGAATTTACAAGACGACGAGTTTACATAACAATGTACCATATTTTCCAGAAGTTAATATGAATGTTTCCTATTAGCTTCTACACAAACCCAGAAGCTAAAGTTCAGTGAACTAATGAAATCCCCAGACATTTTGCCAAACAATAGTTTTGGAAAAATCAGACGTTACTCAAAATGTTTGAGTAACACCCCTGAACAGAGACACGTCAAAAAACACAGATATTTTTGCTTGTAAATATTTTAATCACAACAATGAAGTCTTCCCAGAAGTATTTACTGAAGTCCTAGTTTAACTAATATACAGGCTGTTATGTGCATTGCTATCTCTACAAGCCTCACAGCCCATTAGCCAGCTAACACAGTAGAAACACATCTTGTACCCAGCTAGAACTGAAAGATATTTTTGCTGGCAGTGTGTTTCTGACATGTTCACTTCAAATTACTGGAAGACCAAGCTCTGAACAAGGTGGTAATTTCATTATGGTTACCCAATAACAGTACTACTAAACTTAAATGCCTTTAGCAGAATATTTTTGCAAAATGCTTTTGCAAAATGCTTTTGCATGAAGGCAGAAATTTCTGTATTCTTACCCTTGATCTCATACTGCCTTGCTTGTCAAAATTTCAACATAGTACTATGACTTCAGCTGAAGGAACACTTGTACAGTTCCTAGCTCTTTTCACTAAGTACAGAGAAAATTAGCATCAAGTTATGAGCATGTGAACTACTGATAAAATACACTAATCTGTACAAGGCTCATTTTTGAAAAATCACATTGCTTGCTGTTCAACTTGGTGTCTGCTATGTCTAGGCTCACCTTCAGGCTTCACACTTGAACTTTTTCCCTCCTACAGGCAAAAAAAAAAAAACAAAAAACAAAAAAAAAAACACAATAGTTTTGGTCTTACTGGTTTCTTACATCTGCTACTGAGCCAACTGCAAATTTATTCATCTTTCTACTGCAGCCTCAAAGCACATCACAGTTACTGAAAGCATCCCACCTTGCAAAAACTGGATCACAAAATTGACAGAGTAGTTATAATTTAGAGAACTAGAAACTGAGCCCAGATTTCCTAGATCATCAACTAGTTTCCTTTAACATCAGAATACTGATGTTATGTCAGAAATCAGTTGAAGCTGCAGTCTTGCAGTCTTTGCTTCTGCACAAGTTGTTCCAAAGGTTAACAATACTTAGAAGAACAGACTAAGGATGAATGTGGGGAATGATGACAGTATCATATCTCTTGACTTACTATTAGAACATGATGAAAGTGAATACTGGAACACTCACAGGGGACAGAGATCTACCAATTAAAATCACAGCAAAGCAGGGAACCCTAGGCTAATTCTGGCCGACCTGGAACAAGTATCAGAAGCAGGATGGTAGTGTTGATGGTAGGTTGGTAAGAACATGCATGATCATCTCACTACTGAGAGATAAACAGTTAGGTAGACCATCATTACTGTGCATTCATTACCACTCGCCACCAGCAGATCAACCCAGCCTTCAACTTACACCACTCAGATGCTCGTTACAAGTTTTCCCAGTCTTCACTATTATAACCAGCTAAGTATCATTGACAGTGGTTTGGGCTGAATTAGCAGTCTTTGTTATATTCAGTCCTCACTAGCATTAATTTTATCAACTGTACGATTGTCGCCCCCCAAGATTATTGGTAGGGAAGTACTGTTTAAAAAAAAGTTTGAATCAAAAAACTATTTGCTGACATGCTACGTAGCTGGGAGTTGCAAAATTAAAGAGTAGAATAAGTATCAGCCAAATCTCATTGAATCTTCTGTCTCTCCTTCAAAGACATTTCCACGACTTTAGCTTCTACTGCAAAACAGTGCTTTTCAGTGACCAGTCTGCATCTCCCAGTTTGAGTAGAATTCACTCCTTATTATAAGGACAAGAATTTCTCTTCCAAAACAGTTAACAGTTTGAGACCTAATTCCAACTCTTTGAAGTTATTACAAGACAGTTCTGGTGAGATGGAAAAGCCTGCCTCTCCCCTAACACTCTTCCCCCTTTGACACTTTTACTACTATATAATAAGAACAAAACAAAAACAATGAGGCATACATAATTTAAAACTGATTGTATATAAACTGTATATTGAGACAAAAAGTAATCAAAACTGAGTTCATAACTCACAAAACCTCTTAGGAAGAGGATGAGAAAAATCAGAACCAAACTCTGCTGTAACAAAATTGCAACTGAGCAAATAATGCAGTTATACAAAATCAGTGAAGTCTCAGCTGCAGAAAGATAGCCTGGCTAGCTCATTCCTTGCCATTATTGGAATCAGGAGGGCTGGCAGTTCTGCAGTTCCTCCACTGTCTCAGTCCCTTTAAATGTGTATTCACCTCAGCAAGAATATGGAAATCTAGGAGTTTTAAGCTCTTTTAATCCTCAGTTTCACATGGCTTTAACTGGGATGGAATTATTTTTAAAAATTGTATCAAATATTCATTTAATAGCTGTAACATCCAAGTACATAGATTCATTCAAGCCTTTAGCTTCCTGCATGGTGAAAGCTGGCAGAAGCCACTTGAACACAGAGAGAAGACAAAATGACATTAGCAAAAAATACTGACAAGTCATTCCATTACAGCTTCCTAAGTTTAGGTTATTCCACTCCTCTCCATTAGTTTAAACTATACTGCTTTGTATGCCAAGTTTCTAGTTTTATTTTTTTTTTTTAATACCTCCTCTCTATCCTAGATAAAGAATGCCTTTAAGAAATGGCTTTTTAATTGATTTTTAAGGAGGTTAAAAGGAAGGCTTGCCTTTTCTCCAACCTCTTTATGCCAAAGAGATCAAGGTGGACTGTATTTACAGACCTTACCATTAAATATTCTTTAGTTACAGTTAACAGTATATGGATGGGAGGGGTACTCCTTAGGGTTCAAATTCCTGTTCCACACATTTTTGTTGTTTTCAATGACAAGTATAGCTTAAAACGCAACCAGGATTTTAATTTGGAAACACTGATGTCCCTACAAGGAAGAGATCAGAGGCTTCTAAACTCACATTCATGGTTGTCCATAAACAGCAGGATCTCGCAGCAAAGAATCTGAGGCAGAAAGAAGTACAACAAATATCTAAAACCTTTGCCCAGTGTAGAATCTAAAAACATCATTAAAATAACAAGCAACAAAAACAAGGTTTTGTTCTACAGCGTTTTGGAATTCACTCCTGTGAGAACAGGAAAGTTATATGCTCCAGTAAGATTAAGATTGGTTTAACAGAGATTAAATTTACTAAATACTTCAAGTTTTCTTTAACTAGTTAGAAAGAAAAAAAATACACTCATTCTGACTGCAGCTTTTATGAATAAATATATAACTGATCCTTACTGTACTTAGCAGATGAGATAGCAGTGAGGATTTACATCCTGGCTAACTCACACAATGTATCCAAACCTAGCAGTACACTGCACCAAATCGAACAGTTCTTAAATCATAGCAAAAGAAGAATGGAACTGCATTAGGGAAGGCTAAAGACCTTAAGTGCAACAATTTTATCCTCAGCCTATTGAGTTCCCAACTGCTCTGTTAAATCAGACAAGATTAGATCATCTACACTATAGTACTGCTGCACTGGTTATCATGACCTGGACTCAACCCTCCTACCTTCTGATACCTCACTGGTCTGTGTAAATCCAAATCCTACATGCTCCCAGCTCCCTATGAAGGGAAAGGAGACAGAAAAGTCACAAAGTGTTCAGAATTCAGGCTACTTACAGAATTATGAAGACAGGGCTCTTAATTTGACTCTGATAAACCTGTCTTAGCAGTTGCCCAGAAGTCTCAGTAATCATGTTGCATTAGAAATAGCACTCTGCAATCCTGAAAACAAACTTAAGCTTGAAAAAAACCCTGGATGCCATTTAAAAAACGGGAAAATACCATTCAGAAAGATCGAGACTGAGTATTATTTACCTTCTTAAGTGTTTTTAAATTAACAGCATCATTGTTGTATCAGGCACATGATTGATATTTGTCTGTGTGCAGTATCTTTCACATTTTACAGTGTGATTTCATACTCCAATATCTGAAGTTACTTTGATACAGAAATACAGAACAAACTGTTATTCAGGAACGCAAATTTCAGAGGTGTGGTGTTGAAAACCAAGAAATCAGTTATTCTATATTATGTACCAGGTACAACAACTTCTGCTCTTGACGAGCTATAACACATTTTTAAGACTTTAGAACAAACTGATGTTTGGTCAATTGAATGCAAAATTATGAAGTGACACATGGCAAATTACGTGGTATATTTTGGGGTAACTGTAAGAGGTGTTAATGACTCTCCTCAGTCTGTTTTAAGTTGGATTTTATAATACACCAACAGCCCACTAATCTCCTGCCTTCAAGTGAAAAACATAAAACATTTCTGCTGAATCGATCCCTTGTTATTCATTTCAAAGGGAATTTCTCCATAGTAGAAGTGAATCCCCAGTGATTCTACTGTCACTTTACGTAAGTCAGCTCAGTACACATTGACATTTTGAGCAACAAGGAATACTACTCAGTTATTCAGCATGCAAGTCACCTTAATTTGATAGGCCTCTAATCTGACCTACTCATCCAGACAATAATGGATGAAAATAAAACGAGTTGCTCAATGGAGATGTCTTTCTATTTTAAATGTCTTGGAGCATCTTCTAATCTCTGTTGACTATAGAACCTAAAAGCCTAACTTAGACTGTCTTAAGTAAGATTTCAACATTTTAAGTTTGTTGTTGTTAGCATTAATAGTACTGCTTACACCCAAGTAATTTTAGCTACCAGTATAAAAATAATTAGCATCATGTACACACAATTGTGTCCATTTAATTCCTGTGACAGAGGTAGCGGGTTTATTACCAATAAATCTCTCCCTCAAAAACAAAAAGAGACTCAAACTGAAAGGCTATCATTCTAAAAATCCTGTTTCCAAAGGCTGGCTAGATTGCTCTTCTACAGTTCTCTATTTGCATGCTACAAATGGAAAACTGCAAGTCCTCTCCTTTGTTGGGCAACTAATGAATCTGATCTGTTTCAGTCTGTGGCCTATGGCACTACACAATTTTATTCCATAACTCTGAATGTCAAGTGTTACTCCCTGTGCATCTAAAACCCAGCCAACACATCCTGTGGGAAAGAGGAAAATGCTGGCCGCCATAATTACAAATACTTCATTGTTATATTACAATATGCTTATTTACATAAATGCCCTCTATTTATCTTACTGATCAGCCCAACCACAACAAAATTTGCATTTAAATAGTACTACTATAATTAACATCAAGTACCTGGGCTTATTTTCAGACTTTTATTTCCATGTATAACAGGCAAGAAAAAGCTTTCTCTACTCAGAGAACAAAAGATCAGTAGGAGATAATAAGCTGAGCAATTTCTCAGAAGTTTGTTTATTTAAGTTCTCCAGAGGCCCCGTGCTTTTCCCTGCTCTAAAATATGTTGGCAGTTAAAGAAACAAAATTAGATTCATGACCTTACACCATCTTTTAACAAAGACAATATTGCTTGTAGATGGCATTCCTGAGTAGAAGTGTCACAGGCAAAGAGTTATATTAAACATCAAATGGCACTAGGTAGTGCATTTCTTGATCAGGACAACTATCATGCCCATAATCATACAAAGAACAGGAATTAAAAAAAAAAAAAAACGAACAACTCAAACTTGACTTTCAGTGGAAGGAGGCACTGTCGATTTAGAACTCAGATGGCTGTGGGAAGCGGTACTGTATTTTCTCATGGGAGTGTCCTGCTGCAGGAAGGGGACTGGGTCATACTTCATGTAAGATATGAGAAAAAGCAGAACTTTCCATTCTTCACAGACAACAGCAGCCCCAAAAAGAGACAAGAAGAACAAATTAGGGACCAAACCTCACCACCTGCCAGAATTAGAATAAGTCCAGTGAGCAGCTTTCTGCATTCAGGCAATTTAAGAACACCCCCCTCTGAATACCAATTTGCAGTGAATTCATAGCCTCACTACCTGAAAGCATCACACAGACCCACATTTTGCTGCAGAAAAGATGCCAATTATAAACCACTCTGTCATTTCAAAACATCTGAAACAAAAGGAGCTAAAGAAAGTTTTGTTTCCTACAGTTCTGGAATACCATGTGAATCATTGTTGGGATGAAGAATAGGAGTGCAGTAATGATTATGGGATAATGATTGGTTTGTTTCGGGTGGTGGTTGGTATTTTCCCCCCTACAGTTTTCTTCACTGCATTTCTCTTCCATAAACCCACAGAAGCATATCAGTGCTACATGACAAAACTTCCAAATGAAACATTAGAATCAGATAAAGAGGTAATTTTGAGAAGGACAAAAACCATAGAAATATTCACAAAGGAGAAAGCCTGGGAGGGTGGGGAAGGGTGTATGAACACAGCTGAGCTGCTTCAGCTAGCACCATTTCCCACAGCACCGGTACACAGAAGGCAGAGGGGGTGCAGCTCACTGCCTGCAAGGTGAGGCTGAGCACAGCTGGTCGGCAAGGGCTGAGAGTGTCATAAGGATGGGAACAATCAGTAATTTCTAATTGGTAATACTCCACAACAGTTGTCAAACATCTCCTGAAGCGCTCAAGGTGGGGAAGGCAACCTCAGAACAAAGAGTACACAACCTTCAGACTGACGCACAGGACTTTTATACAACTCTCCTTGTTAGCTTCATTGTCGAGTGAAAACTGTTTCTCTGAACTGAATGAGAGCGATCTGTTTGCTCAAATGCTTTAGTACCTGATGAGGGGAAAATGCCTCGTGACCCCTTAAATGAACTCAACCCAACCTCAGAGTATCAACAGCATATATATTTGAGTTCTTATTTTTTCTATTCAAACAAAGAACTTTTCTAAAAGATACAAAGTTCCACAAGTAAAGATCAACTGGAAAAGGTTTCCAAAGACATCTCAAAAACAAACATTTACATTTTTGCAAGAAGTTTACTAATTAAGATTTTATGAAGATAAAGATACAGACAACACTTACAAGCCTTAGTCCTCAGATGAACCTGAAAGAGAAGAAAACGTCAGAATACATTTTTCAGCCACTTCACCAATCCCAAGAGGATCTGCCTTGCCCAGTGTAAGAGCTACTGCAAGGGAGCTCTAACACGAACCCTCTTTTAATAACCATTTTTGGAACTGCTGCCTAAATGGGGTGCATTGAAATGTACTGATTTTCATTCTGTGTACCTGCTGAGCCAGAGACCATGCAAAAAGCACCATTTGCTCAATCTCTTTTCTCTAGCCAGAGCAAGCAGCTGTACAGGTAGCCTAGTTTCAAGATGTCAGTTCTGGAAGTCAGGCTGTACTTCAGTGGGAAAAACAAATGAAATATAAACCGAGGATCCAGTTTCAGAGCATAACTCTGCATAACTTTGTTCCAGTAAAAGTTAGAACAACCTGTTTTATCCCATTCCTTTCATTTTCATACAGGAACAAACCCATATTGTACAGCTCATCAGATTATCACATATCCCATGCACAAGAAGGTAGGTAAAAGGGTCAGTACTCAAGAATAAAATTTCACTTCAGCCCCAAACATACAACCTAACAAACAAAAAAAAAGACAGCTCCAGGATGATGTTCCCTGACATTTAAAATGCCAGCTGTTCCTTAAATATCACTGGGAATCTGACTCTAGTAACCTGGAGTCAAAAGACCTGTAAGACCTCAGTGTAAAGTGAAGTTCACTGAGGACAACATTCTGTTCTTATTATTATTAATCAGTATAATGTCCAAGATAATTTAAAAGGCCCTTTTGAATGTGACTAGTCTAATTTATATTGTGTCTTCCTATTAGGAAATAGCGCCCGAGACACCAGAAACAGAAACTTAAGTCTCATTTATATGTCACATAAGCATGTTGGTGACAAAACTCTTATTTAACTGAAATGTAAAGGCCAGTGAAACTATCAGTGTTTCCCCTTACCTGTGTGAGAGTCTGTTACATTTTCACTTAGCAGACTTTATCAGGAGCTAGACCCAAGAGAGCTTAAGTTGGTTCAAAACAGCTTCAATAAATGCTTCAGGTCTTTTATAGATGGTCTAGTTTTTCAGCCACCATCTTAAAGGTATCTAGTCACTCAAATTGAAGCAATTTGTATCAAGCCAAAATGGCCACTTAACTACCTCACTGCCTACTAACCTGTCAGTTCAAAGTCCTACTAAAAACTATGACAAAAAGCAAATATTCTCCTCTTCTGTACATGATTCAGTTCTACTTTTTTTTTTTTTTTTTAAAAAAAAAGCCCTTGTATCTTTCAGTTGGGATGCTAATGGATACAAGAAAACTATCTGTCTTGTTTCCCCGAGTTACTGCAAGTCAATGTACTTGCCAGTTCTGACAAATACAGTAGTGCTTTTTCTATTGAGATATGGAATTCAGTTGCAACTTGAACTATTGTGTTTTGAAGTCCCCCATTTTCCCACTAGTCACAATGAAATGATTCATTAATTCACTCCAACATCTCAGGCGAGGTATTGTGGAGTAACCAGTTTCCATTACTGCAAATGAGCACATCAAGAGCCTGAGGGATAAAAAGTCTGTGTGTGTGTGTGTGTGTGTGTGTGTGTGTGTGTACACACGCATATAAGCTGATGATTTTCACTTTTTATAGTAGAGGAAAAATGTTCTTTACAGAAAATGACCACTCATTTAAAGAAGTCTGAGATCATCATCTACTACTTACCTTATAAAAAAAATAGTAAATTACCCTCGTTTGGTCTGTTTTCATCCAGCTATAAAAAGTTCACTTCAGACTCATCCTTCTGACATAGTGAATTCAAATAACTCCCTTTTGGCTTTGAGAATTCTGTTCTCTTGTATCATGAGTTAAGACAATACAATCATGAAACTTTATGTAAACATGAGCGTAAGCATTATACCCAGTAGTAATAATTTATTTCCCAGTTTCTGGATCTCATTCTTATTTGGTATTTAATCAGTCAAATTGCCTTCATCCAGACAGGATTCTAGTGGCCAAATCACTTTTCTGTCACTCACTTCACCCCTTGCACATTATGTCCTGTATGCAGGGTGACACCTCACTCATTTTCATACCATAAGAGTCCCCAGCAACACCAATCAAGTCTAATCTCTATGTGGTTGATGGCAGGACTCTGTACTGCTAGCACCAGTAATTTTGCTCATCTCTTCTGTAAAGAACCTAAATTTCAGCCTGATGAAGAAGAAATCCCAGGTCTAACGTATTACTCCCAAAGAAGTATGCAGCTTTGGTCTGCTGAAGTGCATTGAGGAATATGCGAGTTCCACAGAAAGATGCCTTGTGATAGTTTGTATGAACCTATGGACATGAAATGTGAATCTCCATAACTAAGGATTAAACCATCAGCATTATTTTGAATCACTTTAAGGATCCTGTGTGCAGGAAGATGATGATGGCCATACCACGGCTGAGAAAGCCAGTCTCTTTTCAAAAGGCAGTTGCAAAAGCCAACGAACAGCCAAGGTTTCTCTTCATTGCGTTTGTGCAGGTTTGAGAATTCTCTAATCTGTTTACATTTAAAATTAAAAAAAAAAAAAGCTGACATGTTTTAAATTCCAATTCCTGAGATTTCACTCAGGGCACAGTGGTCCCTCAGTAATTTTGATATTTGGGTCCTGTGGATTCATCCTCTGAACTGCAGGCATCCTTGGAAGGCCTCAGGTCATTCAGTGAACAGGCCTCATAGCTGGGAGAGCAGAGATTAACGTCCCACTGGATATTAATTAACTTGCAGTTGCAAGCCTTCATAGCTCAAAAATAACTTTTTGTTGTTGTTTAGAAAGCAAGAGTGGTGTATTTTCACTAGAAGTTGTCAGAACTCCTGCATTCCCTATTTCATATTGCAAATTTCTTTCCTATGCTTAGATGGATTAAGCAAATAAGAAATGCTTTGCGTCTGGCAAAGGCAACTTGAAATGTACTGATTGAGTCCAGGTTGTTACTGAAAAGCTGCACAGTAGGACGTGCATCATAACAGCTCTGCCACAGTGGTGTCCCCAGGCTGAAGCACAAAAAAGCAATATTCCTGTTCTCATAAACACTGGGGCTGTACACATGAACCTTGCTGTAAAAAAAATTTGTGGTGCAAATTACAGAGTATAAATCTGACAAGACTTGAGCTATTGCTAGAAGTAATAAATGAGAGAATTAACATGACTACACATGGTGATGTTAGAAGTGCAGCCTTCCAGAGGAAGATCTAGAGAGCTGTAACATTCGCATTCGACTCTAAGGTCAGTTGAAACTGAATTAGGAAGTGGTTCAGGTGGGCAACTGCTGAAAAGCATGATTGCTTTTCATCATTGCTTGAGTGAGGCCACTAGAAGAGCATTTCCTAAGGACCTGACACTGGCCAGGTTATGCTCCTACAGCAGCCTCATTGGTAATGGCTTAGCAGACAGTGCCCTCAGCTTGTTCAACTGCCACTAGAATAATGAATAGCAAGATTTTAGAGTAAAAGTTCAGCTTTGTGATTTCCAGTCAGACTGGAAGAGATCAGGCTCTGCAAGACTGTCTTTTAGGCATCTTTTCAGTTAGAGAATAGCTTCTGGTATTACAAGTGCGCTCTTTGTACACAAGTTTTCATATCCTCTTGAATTATATTTCTAAAGGTAGTGAAAGACAACCTAAACAAAGCACACTGATCTTTTTGAGTTCACTTTTTCAAGTTCTGAGTACTATTTCTATAGTTTGCTACACTGGCATCAGCCTGTTCCTCAGAGTTACAATGACTGGTTCATCCCCAGGCTGAAGCTTTTGAAAGACTAAACAGCCAAGATGAATTGTTTATTTTTTCTAAGTGGTTATTTGGCTCAAGTAATCTCTTCTCTACAGTGAAATACTGTTAGAAAGATTTAAGAAGTGAAGCACAGATATTAGGAAAAATTTCTTCTCAGGAAGAACGGTGAGGCACTGACACAGGCTGCCCAGGGACGTGGTGGAGTCATCATCCCTGGGGATGTTCAAGAAACATAGAGATGAGGCACTGGGGGATGTGGGTCAGTGGGCATGGTGGGAATGGGCTGATGGCAGGACTAGGTGATCTTAGTCATCTTTCCCAACCTTAACAATTCTATGATTCACAGTCACAGAAACCAGGAAGAGCTCAAGTATTCTATTTGTATATTGCTTTATATTTGTAGCACATCAGAAGCATGAGTGACACCCTACACAAGCATTCCTATAGCATGAAAAAGTATTTGTGAAGAAAAGAAAAATATCCAAATGCCTTAGAATCCACTTGGGGTGAAAGGAAAGCACAATTCCGCGAATAATTACAAAGCACGTGCTTAGGCTCTACTACAGATGGAAGGTACCCTGCACTCATAAGAGAGAATCAGGAATATATTTTCAGCAATTTAACCAAAGCTCGATCATAAATAAGACAGCAATATAAAATTTGAGATGGCAAAGTACACTTGTTTATTTACATAGAGGGTAGAGTTAAACACACTCATCCAGGAGGAACTCCTGTTTAGTCTCAAGGTTCAGAGTCAACATCTTTTCTTTCTAAACTCCTTCTCAGAGGAGTCTAGGTGCAGCTGAACCCACTCCTAGTCCCAGATTTGGTCAACAATTGCTACCAAAAAGCAAAGAGGATTTCCCATGGAATCACAAGGTTTAGAGTAGGACCCCCCCCCCCCCAATTTCCAAACTCCTTGAACCAGAGATAAGGAGGCCCAAGTGCTGCCAAACTCATACCTAGTCATGGACTTGTCAACAGTTTAAGTGATTACATGTGCACAAAGATATAATCTTAGCATAGCTAACAAAGTGTTTAAATGAACTATAAGTCATTCAGTGAGGATACGTATTACCAAGGAGTCTGCTCCAGTACTTCAGCTATTGCATTTTCTGCTGTAGTCTAACAGAAAAGCACATTTGAAGTCAGAATCGTTCTCTGCCTACAGTGTTTCCACTTCCAGCCATACCAGAGCACAAACATCATCCTTTCTTCACTTCCATGGCACATCCCTACAGTTTCTCCTCCCTCATTACATACACAATTGGTCTGATGTTAGTTTGTGTTCCACAGCTAATTGCAATAATGATAGTTAGATGAGGAGCAGGATTTTGGTTCATTCAGGTTACAGAAAAAAAAACAACCATAAGATGACTACCCACTTCAAAAAGCTTGGTTAGAGACAAAAAAAAAAAAAAAAAAAAGGTTCTGGTAGAGAGGTCTGAAACACGGCCTCCATTACTTCCATAAACCTTTGACTTCCCATTTACACTCATTTCACAAGGATTTTTCTGTGCTTTTTAGTTCCCTAATCATTTCCCTATTCCCTGGGCTTTGTTTGCTTGCTCATTTTTAGCCTTAAAGGATGCCATCTCTTGATATTACCAGGTATCATGGAGCATACTAGCTCCCCAGTGTCAAACATTCAGGCATCAAATAAGAAAAATCTCTTCTGAGTTTCCCTGGTTTGTGGTTTACAATCAATCAAGATTTACAAAGCCTGAAATAGTTCATTTTCCTTAGGATGCTGAAAGCTTCCTTTGCATGACAAATGTGGTCTGTGCACATAGATTGTCAGCAGAGAGAAAATAAGCCTAATTCCTGCTTACACCAGAGAAGGTAAAGCTTCTGTCAATAGTTCAAAGTTACCCATTTGAGGCATGTCTTTTTCCCCTCATCATATCAATTAATGTGTGGGAGAGAAATACTGAGATTAGACAAACTGAAGACCTACTCTATTGGTAGAGTCTTATTTAAATCAAACCTCAGATTAAATGCATTTACTGTGCATCTGCTAGTAAATATTTGTAGTGTTTCTAGAGAAAACAATGCTAGATAACCTAGTATTAAGAGCTTCTAGAGAAACACTAGAAATGTTTCTAAGTCAATCTCTGGACAGTGATCCCTGTGACCCTTAGTAGGCAACTGGAAGTGATGCTTAAGTACAGTACAGAAAGCTACTCACCTGATCAGACACAAGCTCCAAAAGTCACAGCTTTGTAATGTTTTTCTTGGAATTGTGCTTTATATTTGAAGAGCAAATATCTAGGATAGCTACAGAAATGAGCTGTGCTGCCAAAACAGCAACAATTGCAGTCTCAGAAGCACTTGCAAAATGAATATAGCTGTTTTATACCCAGTTTCTCAGCCTTCCACCTCAGAATCACAGAATCACCCGGGTTGGAAGGGACCCCAAGGATCATGTAGTTCCAACCCCCCTGCCTAGCTGACTCGTGTGAGTCTTTGCAGGCATATATTCATAAGCCTTGCAGAGTTTAAGATTACTGCACTATTTTCTTTCAAACAACTGCCTGAAAACAAGAGACTGCTCGCTACCCTGCAACCCCTCTCAGACCTGTACAAGGAGTCTCAGTGCACAGCTGCCAGTTTCCATGGTGCCAGTATGGAGCAGTGAGGCAACACCCTAACCCAGAATAGGGCATTAGAGCTGAGCCCTTCATTCCACACAGAGTCCAGTTTGTCCATACATTTTTTCTACCCAGATCAAAGAACTACATCCTTCAAGCAAGCCAGTGGTGCTCATCAAGTGACATGGGTACTTGTGCAGCTCAGATCTACCTCCTGTACCAAACCTTGTACTGCAACTCATTTCCTGCTAGCGCTCAGGCAGCTGTTTGTCACAGTACTGTCACAGGCCCTCATTCTGTAAGGTACTTCAGCCCATGATTATCAATAGTTGAAAACTAAGTACAATAGAATTAATGAGATTTCATCTGCTCTTACTACTAGGTTATCTAGCATTGTTTTCAAAGGAAAGTTTGTCTGTGGGAATCTGTGAAATACCTGCATGTTCTCAGATTTCTCTGCCATCAAATTTAACAAGATCAATCATTTTTTTCCTCTAGTAAAACCTGATCCTTGAGCCCACACTACTCATGACTTTTCTAGCCTAAAGCTACAGTGATTGCTTTAGTCTCTGTTAGCTCCATTCTCTCCCAGTAGTAATATTGGGGAAGAAATTTGTTTTAGCAAACAGTAACCAGGACAATTCTTATATCAGTCCAGGAAAAGTTGACATTATGTTTTCTTGTCTTTGTTATTAGGAAACCCTAAAGCCTAAGAAAAGCCACAACTGATAGACTAGAATAAGTCTGTAAATCTGCTATACTGCATATCACCTAGAGAGACTGTTTTGTGGAGATCTAGCTTACATAGTCATTCAAGGAAAGTGGGTAGGAGAAAGTCTGGAGGAAAAAAAAAGCCTTTTCTGCCTGCTTCTTACACCATAAATAATGCCAGAGAACAAGAGACATCCATTTTCTGTGTAGACTTCAGTTCCCAAAGGCTAGTTGAATTTCTCCCTCTTACTCCCACCATAAGCCTTGTACATCATTTTGAAGTTAAACCAACCTCTGCCTTGATGCACTACAAAAACACAGCCAAGCACAGCAACAGGAGCATCTATTACTTCATATCTCTCCAAGGCACAGTATACCCCTTGGGAACATACTCCTAAGAATGACAAGCTTTCAGAGCTTTCTGCAGGTTCTCCAAGGAAATACTCAGTTTTTCATCATAAGTTTTGCTACACTCAGTTGCCTCAAATTTTGACTGCATGAAATCTTCCCATTTATGACTTTTCAAAGCAGGGGGAGTTGCTGCCTGTAGTAACAAGGTCATAGCAAGACTTGTAGTACCTCTCACAGGTGAGAGTAGTTAATGTAACTTATCAGAGCTCACTCTCCACTAATGCAACTCAGCTTCCTTCCAGCTCATTAGAGGTCAGGTCTCTAGCTATCTCTTTCCCTGATGCTTGCATCTAAGCACTGCCTCCTCATAAGAACTGAAACACTGATTTTAGACACAATCAAACCCTCAGTCCAATTCACTATGCAACATGAGGGAAAGCAATACAATCAAGGGGTCAAAAACAGGTGGCAGCAGCAAAAGAAATCCTGATATATTTTTATGCTGAAGTGCACTTTTATATGATGAGTGATGCAAACTGATGAGATAGTGCCTGAAAGAAAAGTGTTTATGCTCCTCTCTGCATGATTTTCCCCTCCTTTTGCTGATCCTAGGGAGATAGGAGACGCAAAGCTAACCATATTCATTTACTGACAAAATGTATCCCAGAACATCAAGTTGGTTCTTACATGAGGCCATCTAGCTGTTTGAATCTCCCTGAGGCCACATGTTATCAGCTAGGGCAAGGGATTCTGGACCACTGTGAAATGCATCTAAAGGTTTATTCAACAAAGTTACATCCTAATGTTTACTTGCAGATATACCCATAGATATATCTTAAGCCATGATGATGTTATTTAAAACCAACTGAATCATAACCAAGACACTTCAGCATTTCACAGCTGTGGCAATTTTGAACACAGAGGAATAATGACATTTTGCAGTACTGCAGTAGCAAAAATTCTACAGCAGCTCCTTAACAGCAAGCAGAAATCCTTGTTTGCAGAAAGTCCTGTGGAAAATATGGAATTTTTTTTTCTAATATCAATGGAAAAATTTATTTCTGAAGTTACTCAGACAAAGTTTATTTTAGCACTAGAAGAAAGATAGGAATATGTTAAGATGCCTCCATAAGATCCGGAAAACAAATGCATCCATACTGTGTGTTCATCTAGAAATACTTTGCATTGAGACTATAGAAAAATAAAGTAATCTAAAAACAACTGAATAAAGTAAACTAAAAACAACTACTTTAAAGCAGTACTGGAAATGGTTGGACTAGATGATCTTAGAGGTCCTCTCCAGTCTTAATGATTCTATGACTCTATGTGTCTGTGGCACTGAGTGAAATGGTTTATTGGGCACAGTGGTGATGCATTGGCAGTTGGACTAGATGATCTTTATGGTCTTTTCCAGGCTTAATAACAATATGATTGTATGCCTAGTAACAATCTAAACTTTTCAAGGATCCTTGGGATCAGTATGCTTGAGAATAATTAGCAATAAACCAGTATAGAAACTTAAATCCTGTGGAGGGCTTTGAAATGAACAGTATTTCATAGAATGGTCTGGGTTGAAAAGGACCACAACGATCATCTAGTTTCAACCCCCTGCTATGTGCAGGGCCACCAAGCACCAGACCAGACTGCCCAGAGTCATATCCAGCCTGGCCTTGAATGCCTCCAGGGATGGGACATAATTGTATTTCACAGAGGCAAGGCAGGTGGGGGGGTGAAGCAGGCTGAGAAACTGCATCTCTAAAGATAGAAGATAAAGCTCTTCAATTATCTTTCCTACTTTGATTCTAAAAAATCTCAGATAATCAGGTTGCCACTCGAAATAAAGAGTTATTTCTGAATTCTACCAGGTTAGAAATATTATTAGCCTAGTATTTATGATGAAAATCATGCTCTACTATTCAGGGGAAAAAAAAAAATGTCAAAAAACAGAGACATTTATGAATCTCAAAAATATTGTGATTCAAAAGTGAAAGCAGACCTTAAATTTCATGCCCTCCAACACTGCCCCATAATAATTTTGCAGAGGATGAAGAAAAGAAAAAAGCAGTTTCTCCTATTATGAAAAAATACAAGTGACAGAAATGACTTCTTAAAAGCATGCATTTAAATTTCTTTAGCTTTCTCCAGAATCTAGCCAGTAGTTTAGCAAAATCAACTGTTGGACCAGAGCCAAAAGAAGCTCCTTCAGTAAGCTAAGAGATGAGTGCTAGCCATTACAGAAACAGTCAGGTCCCAAGGAGCAAGATACAGACGTCTCCAAAATAACTTAATTTCCTTACACTCCCAGTGTCTGGGACCGTACACTGCAGCCTAGACCCACGTCATTTGCACTGACAACATTGCACAGCAGGGATATAAACCCAAGGTGCAACTTTAAAGTTAGCAACACTGCTCTGGAAGCAACTGTCATATTATGAAAGATGAGACAGTTCCATCCTACGGGATGTTATAAACTGTACAGCACTGATGTGACACAGCAACAGACTTTTCCTAAGCAGACCTTGAAGTGCCCCGACCATCCCATGACTGTTCATTCACACTCTTTCACACACTATACAAGATTTCTGCTCTTGGCAATTTATGAAATTGACCAAGTTCAAAGGAAGGTTATTCCATGTAGAGATGGCGAACAGAGCAGCAAATCTTCAGGCAGGTCGCTAAATGACCCTAAGGGAACTGTATTCTTTCCAATTTTAGCACTGTGGAGTCTATCCATTAGTTCACCCAAGCAACATTGGTTTGACAAGATTAATTCCAACACCTGGTATTGGAAACCTTCATGCAAGTCCTACACATTGCAAAAACTATGTTTTGACAGGACAGGGTCAGCAGGAAAAGTCAGCAGTGTTTCTGGATGAGTGTTAACAGGAAACTCTCCCGTGAGGAGAAATGATGCCACATCGCTTTAGGTGAGAAGAACTGCTGGCATTATGATCTTGAAGTAACTCTGAATATCATTATGTCTGTCTTGTTTCCTTGTGCCCCCAGTGAGCAATGTACAATAAGCCTCAGTATCTTTAGTCAGTAGCAGAGCTGTGCCCGTTACCCAGCGCCACCTCATTGCTCATGCACATCAAAGGCCTCTGAGCAACTAGGCACAAAATGGCAAAGAGTTGCAACACTTAATGGCAGAAGGCACCAGAATAATTCCAGTCACCCAGCTGCCAAGGGAAATCGTTTCCACCAGCACAGCACAGATTTGTTCAAGACAAGACTTCATATCTGTCATCCATACTTTGTATTATTGCCTGCCTTATACACACAAAAACTGCAGGCTTTTCTGTCTGCTTTAAAGGCTGTTGAACATTTCCTGTGTCACTTCCCATGAAAGAGTCTAAGCTGTACAAACACAGATACTGATTCATACTTGTTGAAAGACTTCGCTATAATCATTTAATTATCTTTTGTACTAATTAAAACACAGTATGCCGATAAGCTGACATTGTAAGAAGCACTAGCTTGAAACCTTCTAAGCAATTCATCATATTCCTAAAATACGCATGCATGTTTCTCAGCAGAGCATCTCCTTTCTAATTTAAAAGTGAATTAAGCATTGCTGTGCATCTGCAACTCAAAGATAATTGCAAGACACTTTTCCTGCATTCTTGGGTTTTCAATTTGCCATTGTAACAAGAAGTTTAACGGTAACTGTAATTCACTGCTGTTCCCCAGACACCCCTAAGGGGCAGGCCACAATACCAGCTTCTCAGAAGTAAGCCATTACATGACTTGCTTCCCACAAAGATCAAGATGAAGAATAAACATGAAACGGAACATGATTAAGAATGCTTTCAAAGGAGCATTTCCTACAGGATGTTATTCAGAAAACCCAAGTGTCTCGATGAAAATGAAGAGTGAAGAATAACCCCTTGGTCAGACAGCAACAGCTATCTCTCATTATGATTGCTTCCTTAAAAATTAAGAAACTCCATCAATTACCTGCTCACTGTAGATTAGACTGAAACAAAGCATACCAGACAGCTTAAAGCTGAATCACAACGTTTAGTTTACTGCAGACAAGTACCCGAGTTCCCCATGAGGTGGATTAGAATAAAGAAAGAAAGACTGTCTTTTCATAACGTAGTCCATTGGCCATTTTCTGATATTAAATCACCCTTCACAATTTCCGTATTTATTTATTTTAGTTCCTCAGTACATAATACTCTTCAGCATCTGCTTTCTGTCTCTAGAGGAAAAAGGGTAGAATAGTTATGTTTGTGATATTTATGGCAGGTCATCAATCAGAGAACAGCAAAAAAAAAGAATGCAAGTAAGATCCCAGTACTAAACTGTTGCACATCTGTAACAAACCCATGCAATGATCATCAGAACATAGGTGCCACCACCTCCACTCACCCATATGGCAGTTGAAGACAAACAGCATCATCAGAAGTCAGCCAGTCTGTGTGAGAACATCAAATCCAGCAGAACTCAGAGTTCAGATCACAATTCAACAAATTCCACCTCATTTTCCGTTAAATGGAAGGAGGTCACTGTGGGGGGGGAAGGAATCTATGCTCTCACAACCCTCGGCCCCTTCTGTTTTGAAGACAGTGCACAGAAGCAGCACTAAAAATATCTGGAAAGAAAATCTCTGCTGCCTGGACATTTCGTGGACCCATTTCTATCACTGGCTGATCTCTCCATTGCCATAGAGCTGCACTATAAGAAACAAAGGATGTTCTTATTGGCATTCCTGAACATTACTGCAAAAGTTTTATGTAGTCAACAGTGTCAAGGTGTTAGGTGAGAGGGCTCCAGACCTTTTTCAGCAAGTACTTCAGTTTGATTTGTCTCACTCCCTCACCTACATGGCTACCATGTTGCTCTTTCTCCAGCCTGAAATTCTTCAATTCTCTTTGTAGTAGACTTAATTCCTTTAAATAAGCAGCAGCATTTTGTTGTACACCAAAGCATGTGTACCATGGTCCTTCAATAGAGCATCTGAACAATTATACAACACTTGTTACCCAGACAGAAGAGACTAAAAGATAAACAAACAGAAACTGCTCTTCAAGTCAAGGCAAACAGAACCGAAAACAGGAGGGGAAGGTCAGAAATGAAGCCCTCAGCAGAGGAGTCAACAGAATTATACATCAAACACCCATTCAGTGCAGGCAGAACACAAACACCACTGTCAACACCATCACATTGCCTTTCAGCTGCAATCAACCCCCCTGAAGTAAACTTGAGTAGAAATAGTTTATACATCTCCTCAAAGTACAGTCAGCTATAGACCTTAATGGTCCCAGGGATACATGAAACTCAAGCTTGGTGTTTGAGACTGCACAGGGCAAGGAATTTAGTTCAAGCCTTTTGCAGATCAGGAAGAATCTGAGTAACTTTGTAATTAACGTATAGACAGCCTATGATTCTAAACGAAGGATATGTAGCCTAGTATAATTTAAGTAATGAATGAGAACCGAAAGAGCTCTTACTGCTGGAGTCACTTAGAGTGAAGTCACAGTGTATGGAAGAATTCTATGCAGAAATATGGAGAAGTCTAAGGTCACATGAAAGAAACCCTCGCCAGAGGGAGATAAACTGAAACATATCTTAAATATTCACTTAAGCGCACGTTCCTAAATCAGATCTGACATGCATGGAAGAGATTTTTTTCCACAGAGTAGAACTTCTTGTTCTACTCTTTTGTTTTTGACAAAGCAAAAAAAAATATCCTCCAGCAAGTTAAAGTCAACCTTTTCAGAAAAAAAACCACGTATGCTTAATGTAATGAAGTTCTCACATAATACTCTGAAATTTGCATTGTACATTCCCACAAAACAAATAAAAGCAGGACAGCCATTATTTGCCATATTTTTTAGTATAAAAATGAAAGTAATGAGTGACAGAATATATTCCTACTTGTTTTAACCAGCTGTAATCTCCAAATGACTCTGCAAAATGTCCACAAGATTTAGCTATTCCCCACAAGAATTCCAGCCTGTATCTGGAAGTAACAGGCATTTCAACAATAAAAAACAAAATAAGCAGCAAGCATTGCGAGATGCAATCTTTATCTTCATGTATATTATTTAGGCCTAATGTTATCTACTAACAGGCATTTTCTTCAACGCTCAGTCCAAGAGTACTCTCAATAGGCTAGCATTACTCATATCTCTCTCTCTCTGAGAAACACAGCTGGCTCTGCACACACTTGTTCTCTTCTCATTCACACAGAACAGTAGTTTCAGTGACCATTTGCTCAGTTAAATCAGAAGAAAGAGGTACAGATCTGCGCTGTGTAAAAGAGGAGAGCTCTACCCAACACTTGTTCATAAGAATTGTTGAGTATCGCCTTACTGCTCAGTTTTCCTTGCTGAATCTGCATACAGGCAAAGTTCACTGATCACATAGCAGTGTTTATTGGAAACAAAAAGTTATGTTAAGATACA
Source organism: Lagopus leucura (assembly GCF_019238085.1). Taxonomy (NCBI): domain Eukaryota; kingdom Metazoa; phylum Chordata; class Aves; order Galliformes; family Phasianidae; genus Lagopus; species Lagopus leucura. Next base: position 3,531,938 of record NW_024962256.1, read on the forward strand.
GAGTTCTCTCATTCAGCCTTACCTCCCCCAACACTGTATTTTTCCTGTATTTTAGCCTAGCACAGCATTTCCCTAAGATTGAGCATAAGGCTGACGTTTTGTATTTTTAATTGATTTATTCATTCTTAAGACCACTTGAAATGTCTTACATTAAAAGCAGCGTCATAATGCAAAAACAGCCTTCTTTTCCCTCCCTCTCTCTGGGGAAGGCCCACTCCTCAGTGAGTAACATGCTCCATTTATCAAAGCCTGAAGACAGCCTTGCTACAGGGCTTGGCTGTATGTGGCAGCACCCTACTGACTGCTCTGCAGGTTGCAGAGGAGTGCAAGCACGTAATAAATTATGCCCAATGTTTAACACATCTCCTTTCATCTATTAATCATCTAAATAGCCATCTCGCAAAAGTTTTTAATGAAATTCAAAAAACATCTTTCAAAGTACACTTGATATTACGTAGTCAAACAAAATTCTCTGGCTAACACTATAACCAGCTTGTTGATAAAATAAAGGTTTTATTTGCTTATGAACTAATGATTCATTAATCCAGTGACAAGAAAAGAATTGTCGTTCAGCACACAAGAGACAGGAGTTTCATATTTTGCTCTGTTTGTTGTTTCTAGCACATAATAGACATTTTATCACTAATTAAGTAATTCGTACTCATTGAGTTCTCCTTTCATTTTCTGACAAGTGCTTTATTACATTATTTGCTATTCCGGTCCCATAAAACATAGCCTATTATGTTTTACAGCCAACATTCTGAAATTTGAATAAGCTGTCTGCCAGGCCCAGCAGTCAGCGTTTAACTGCTCAGTTTGTCAGCCTCCAGATCAGAGTGCATAGTCTTCTCCTTCCAAACAAAGGTCTAAAGTCACAGTTGAAGTGGGACTCTAACAATAAAAGCAATGCTCGAGATATAAACAACGTTTGCATCCCTGGTTAGCAGCGCATCTGCATCTCTCATCATAGTCCCTAGGTAAAAGGCATTTAGCTCAAGACTCTGCAATAGTTTGTTTTCCTTTCTAAGAGAATAAAACCATCTTATAGCATTCCTGATACAAGCTTGGCACTTTGGTTCCATGCTTCACTAAACAGCATATATAAAGGCTCCATTCAGGAGGCCTGACACAAGGATCAGAACTGGATGCTCATCTACAGTGCCCTGAGAAGTGCTCACCAGCACTCTTACTAAAGAATGTTTTGCAAAGGTTCAGAACCACAGCAGGGAATCTCAATATAAGCACTCTTACTGAGTTAGGACTCCCTCAAGTCATTGTTGCTTTCAGCCACTGTTCTGGAAACTATACAGAGAGGCAGGTATTAACCCAACAAGAAGGTGCTTACACTTTCTGTAGACTATGAAGGGCACCTGGAGACAAGTAGATTTTAGTTTCAGAATCTTTGCCATATGGAAAAAAAAAAAAAAAAAAAAAAAAACACAAGCAAAAAATACTCCATTCCTGAAAGCTTTGCTGCATCTACCTTCCATACCTGCTAGAGCTCTCCAGTAGGCACCAGCATCTCCTCTGAGAGAATCAGCCTCCGGCAAATGCAACCCAAAGAAATCAGAGCTCTAAATATGGTTCTACAGCCTACAGGTTAGGGCAGCTTCTGGAGAAGTTTCCATTTTAATTGAGAAAGAAAGTGACCAGATCTGTATTTAATAACATAGAAAATGTAAGTGTATGAGACCTTGCAATTTACTGTTTTGAAACTAAATAGATTTCCAGACTAGTCATTCCAGTAGCAAAAATCTATTTTCTACTTTTCTTCAGGACAAAATGCAAATGAGCTGCATCTCTCCACCATCACCTAGCCAAGATGCAATACTTGCAACTCAGCCATTCAACAACATTCTGCAAACATAGATTACCTACATCTTCGGAAGAGTACTGAAGTTTATAATGCTTATAGGCACATAAATACAATCTGTATCACAATGTGAATTAACTTTCCTTCTGCCCCAACAGAATATTGTAAAGCGCTTACCAGTGAATAGACAGCAGTTCCACTCTGAGTCCTTACTCTACAGGTTTACTTGCAAGAGCTCTCTACTCCCAGGTAGCTGCACACTTTCTTCTGAGGCATCACAAATAAACCCTGTAAAAAAATATTTTGAGTGCCCTCACTCAAAATGAGTGGTCTTTAATTCACTGTTAAAGACAATACAAGTATTTCCACAGATTTCTCTGGGCTTCAGAACTAAATAAGCTATAACAATTATTGCACCTTAAATTTTCCTTTCTTGCAGTCCTAAGCACCTTTGAAAATGATTCAGTTTTTCTAGAACACTCCATGACCTTACACCCCCACCTGCTGCCAGTTAGATCTCAGATTAAGCAATCAAGTCCCTCACCTGTGAAAGCAGATCTTTCTCTTGGTATCCACCAAGAATTTGTCATTCTTATTATGAGTTTATCTATACAGTAAAAAAAAAGCTCATGTTTTTTAATATTATCATATTGAATCTGATTGTGTTTAGGGCCAATCTCCATGTTTTATGCAAATAAGAATATTCTGTAGGAAACAAAGAAAAAACTCCCAAAATGATGTTACTAATCTTCTCTCACCTGGGATCTTCCCTCCCACTCTCTTTTTCATTAAACTTCCCTTTTAACTTTTCCTCAGGCTTTCTTCCAAAGAAACATTCTTCTAGCTTTTTATTTCACCTCCACATGTTTTTTCCTTGTGATTATTTAACAGAGTATTTAAATATTTCATCCTTTACCTTATAGTCAGAATTAATTCTTTCATGTTCCACCCAGAACATTTTCTTTGATTAATTAAAACACACATGCAGGAAGTTATACAGTAATTTTATAGCTATTTTCTACTAAATAGCATTTTGTGTCCTGGATATTATCTGGCAAATGTGCAGTTCATTTAAGAACTACAGAACAAAATTGAAAATTAATACAAACTGGTTAAAGTTGCAGCAAGACCAACAGCAGTGCCATCATTCATAACACTTATGACACACTGTGCATTACTCAAAGAGCACAGCTTTTTTTTCAGTTTATTGCTGCTGCAGAATTTAAACACAAAGCATTGCTTTGATGACATGACAGAAATGCATTAGGATGCCTATATATTGCCTGAGTAGATGCAGATAATTCAAATTAATTTAACAATAATTAAACATTCAACAGAGAAACTTGAATGCAGAGCAGGCCCTGGTGTGTTGCTGCTTCAGGTGCAGCACTTTCACCCATAAACAACAGCCATTATTGTAGTGGTGACCTGCAGCACATGAAGCACAGCTAAAGACTCCAATCCTTCAGGTAGAGTCTGTATCTAGGAAAAATGTATTATGAAGCAGAACAATATCATATTTCACACACTGATGATTGTGATCACTTTGCTCCATGTAGGCAAACAAACGTTTTCTTGTTGTTGGATGTGGACAGGTCACATATCCATCACTTCTAAGTTAGAATTCTTTAGTGCTATCACCTACGGCAAGTGTTTTAAGCATAATATTAAATGAAAACAATTCCCTGCACGTGCTTCACTTCCTGTTCCCTTGCCTTGGGAAGGGATTAGTTTCAGTGAACATGTAATGCACCCTCTGCCTAGCCCTGATCTCTTCAGGTCTGAACAAAGTCCCAGCTGCCCTATGGTTCACAGACTAGCTTCCTGGATCCAGCCTTCCTCCAGAGTTGTTCATTCTGGGCATTGCTAGCATTCTCATCTGCCATGAAACTCACCTCTGGATAAGGAAAACTGAAGAATGTACAAAATAAAACCAGCCATAGAGCCTGGTTTTGGCTGTAGAAGCCACGCAACTTGTATAGGCAGCGAATGTACAGATGTCATAATTATGAAATACACCAGAGAGTTTGGCTAAGCAGTTGTTATACCAAAAGAGAATAGATAGAATGCTTACCCATACACTGTGCTCACTACAAAACTCCATAGGAGGGGATCTCCAGAAGAAATCCTTCACCACCCGTAGTCAGCTCTTAAATGGCTCTAGGAGAGGTGCAGCCAGGCTCCACCCCTTCCGGCAGCACAGGTGAATTGCCTTCACCTGTGCTCCTGTGGCTGACTCAGTGCTCACCTCAGGTGATCAATCAGAGGTTCAGGCCACGATTCAGCAGTTCCCATACACAACTTTAAAACTCCAAGTCTGGCCCCGTTTGGGCAAACAGAAAAGAGGCAGAAACAACCAGTAGGTGAAGAGTAGGGGTAAGCCAGAGACCCAGTTATCAAGAGATATTGTGTCCAAGTAGACTCTGACCAAGTGCACAGGTTTCCAGCTAACCTTTTCCAGATGTTTTGAATAAGAATATGATAAATTCATTGCATGTGGAATTTCATGTATAACCACAACAGTTACAGTCTTGTTTGTTTGCTTGTTTAATTCTTTGGTGGTACTTGTTGCAACTGCTATTAGAACAACACCAGGATCAATTTGATGCTTTAATGAGCAAAGGAATTAATTTTGAAACAAATCCCAAATTTTCATGAGGCCCAAAGATGCAAATGAACCTGTGTGATTTAGTGTGAGTTCCCATTAAAGTATTAAGTCATGTGTAGGAATCTACTGTAATTAAAGACAAAGATTATCTTTCTCTGCTATGAAATGATAATAAATAGCCTGTGGTGACCAACTTAGACAGCTTAACCCTCCTATACCTATAACTTTCCCCTTCTTATAAAATATATGAGAGAAAACTCAAAGCCACTTTCAATAGCTGCAGCTGGAGAACAAGCAAACTTGTGTTTCTCTACTACTAACACAGAGGCCATCACCTGAAACTGAGGAGCAGATTTGCAACATTGCAGGAAAGCTGCACAAGCAACACTCTGGCACTGTGCAAGAAGATATGTTGCATTAATTCTGCCATGGAAGAGAAAGACACATTTTTTTGGTGCGTGATGTATCTCTAACAATGAGATAAAATTTCAGTGAGATGAGGAAGAAAAAGCAAATGCACTTCCATCCCTTTAATTCTGCTTAAAGTTACTTCATTTTGTCCCTGTTCTAGAAATACCATCTTTAATTTTATGATCTCAGCAGCTACTGGAAATCTCCCCCAAATACATGAGCACTTGCTGGGATAATTTTTTGTCATGTTTTATTTTTTTCATATGTATTAGTAGATAATTATCTTCAGTGCCAGATTAGATGATCCAGCTAATCGCTCACAAAAGCAGAGAGTCTTCATCTCTCATCATTAGCAGTCAGTTAGTTCACCAGCTGACTGAATTATTGCTCATAAGTACTTTTGGATTGATTAGCTCTTGCGGGATATTTTGAGCTTTTTGAATCAATGTGCATTAATATTAGCTTCTTAAAATATAAAACATCAGAGTATTGGGTGCATACAGAAATGCTTTATTCTATTGTCTTTTGTTCTCTTTTACATGGCTACTTCTGATGCCTCGCTGGAGTGAAAAGCCTGTTCCAAAGTATCTAAGTCCAAATATATGGGTAATTAAGGCACAGTTAGATCATTAACATCTCTGAAGTTTTCTCACAAAATTGGAAAGTAAATCCAAATTATTCCAGCTTTCTTTCTCCTGTTTTACATGGCTTCTATCAAACAAAAACTTATTTATTTTGATTTGTGCAAGACAATCTTTGCTTGGACATGAGAAGTCTTTACTAAATTAATATAAAAGAGACAAAAAGAACTGGTAATAGTCTTGATGGTAGGTAGACTCTGCAGAGGGATCTGTATGGGCTGGATTGATGGGCCATGTCCAACCACATGACATTCATCAAAGCTCAGTGCTGGGTTCTGCGCTTGGGTCACAGCCATCACATGTAGCCATATGGGCTTGGGGTAGAGTAACTGGAAAGTTGCCCAGAGAAAAAGGCCCTGGGGATGTTGGTCTACAGTTGGCTGAAGTTGAGCCAGCTCTGTGCCCAGGTGGCCAAGTTGGTTAATGGCATCCCAGCTTGCCTCAGAAACCATGTGGCCAACAGGATAGATGACTGTCCCTCTGTACTTGGCACTGATGAGACTGCACTTCAAATGCTGTGCAGTTTTGGGTTCCTCACCACAAAGTCATTGAGTTGCTCCAGCATATGTGCAGATAAGAGCAATGAAACTGGTGAGGAGACTAGAAAACAAGTTTTGAGGAACAACTTAAGGAGTTGAGGTTGTTCAGTCTGGACAAAAGGAGGCTGAGGGGAGACCTCATCACTCTCTATCACCAACTACATGAAAAGAGTGAGCAGGATGCTGGTTTCTTTTCTTAGGTGACAAGTTATAGGACCCAATGAAATGGATTCAAGTTGCACTAGGGGAAGCTTAGATTGGACATTAGAAATAATTTCTTGATGGAGAGGGTGGTCACTGGAACAGGTTGTCCAGGGAAGTGGTGGAGTCCATCTCTGGAGGTATGTGAGACATGTGGACATAGCACTGAAGGAGATGGTTTAGCAATGGAACACAGCAGGTTAAACTCATGGCTAGATTTGAAGATCTCAAAGGTCTTTTCCAGCCTGGATGATTCTATAATCCTATGATTCTATACACAGATATTTCATCAAAGCTGGTAGGGCTGTATTGGTCAGGGGTTGAAGGATACAGTAACTGTTCTCCACTCTTTGCCAGTGACTTTCTGGGCATCCTCAGGCCTCTCTCGTGTCTCTAAAATTACTGATTTCATTTACCCTACCCTATCACATGAAAACTAAACTATTTAGCAATGTATTACAAGGAAGTGACATCTCAAAAAACATTTTGCAAGCCTACACAAAAAGATGCAAAAGAAATATCAAATATTATTACTTCAAGGAATATTCCCTCTGGAATGAGGAAATACTCAGATTGTACGGATAAAAAAATTCACTAGGCCTATTTAGGGCCCGCCATCAGTAGCATGATTCATTCAAGGGCTGTTGTATTTTTTTTCTGAGCCTTTTAACAACAGTCTGGATATTCTAGAAGTATCAAAGAATAGAAACAATTCTATTTTTAAAACCTCAAATGACAGAAGATCAACATGAAATCTATAGAAATACAATTGTAATATTAGATTTTTTTCAAGAGTGAATTCAAAACACACCTTTCTGACCAGCAATTAGAGAAATGCATTTCAGTGTTGGAGATGAAATCTTAATTTTCCCAAGATTTATCCTATTTCCATCACACTACAATGAGCGACTCTGAACGTCTCACTCTTTTTCAGCAGCTTCCAGCAATGGAAACCGACAAGATACAATCTGAGTCATATCTTTGAAGCACACCTCACAAATGAACACACAGTACTGCCACTAGATGTAATTGTATGGATGTAAGCTGAAGTAGTTAATTTTAACCTTCACTGAGGGCATTCAAGCAAATTTGACAAAAGCTACAAGAAAACTGCAATGAGGTACCCAAATATTCCCATTCTCAATTCTCATTCCAAACTTCACCTGAAATGTGGCTTTAATAATCACTCCAGTGCCTCATGGCAGTAATACCCAGTAATGCCTCCTCGTATTAGCTGGACCCTCCTACAAAGAAGCATTCTTTGCAATGTGTTTAACACTATAGGTGAGACAAGGAGGTCCTGCAGCAAATAGGTTATCTAGGCACTGTCAAAGTTAAAAGATATAGTGCTTGGACAAATTTACCCAGCATGCAGCCAGACAGGTGTTTAATTTAAGACATATAACCTAGAGCAGATGGTGGGTGGGAAACATGCCACTGAAATATTATTGTCTTATGAATTAATTAAAAACTTCATTAACAGATGAAATTGAAGACTTGTAAGTGCCACATTGGCTCAGTAGTTATGAAAACAAACATTTCCTCTATGTATAAGGAAAATATCTTTCTTCTTGCTGGCTGCTGGTATTCTCAAGTCCCAGAAGGTCCTGCCACTGCTCACTCCTGGGGACTTGCGATAAACGTCAGCAGTTTAAATATTAGTCAAATGGGATGTACAAAGCCACATAAGGGATTTGCAGGTCCAAATCCCATTAATTTTAGAAGAAACTGAATGCTCCAAAACTTTAGAGACCATCAAGCATTTTACTCTCATTTCCATGCCCATGATTTCCTTTCATTTAAGGGTTTTGGTGAGAAATGACAGCGGAAAAGCACTGATTTACAGCTATTGCTGGAGAGAACTTATCACTACAAGCAGCAAGACATGAAATTTCTTTGTGCTTTCTAGTTACTCCTGGTTTCTGCTTGTAAAAGTGATTTTTCAGAGATCTCTTGGATCTCTGTTGCTGGCGACAGCTGTTAAGGAGGGATTATAAAGAATATATGTGAAATGTGCTATAAGAAGCTACGAGATAAAAGTTTCAGAGCACTTGCCTATGACAAGTAGAAGAATCACATGGCCAAAGTTTACTGACTCTCAAATACAAGTTTATCATTTGTGGATATTTTGACTCTGCTTGTTTCCCCCAAGGCAGAGCACTATCAGGAATGAAGGAGTTTACAGTACAAAGCCCACACAACCATTTTTGTTACTGAGGGTCCAATACATCTCTACCTTCAGATGTTTATCCTAATGATTGAAGAAGCAGGGGTGTTCAAACTTCAGATTTTCTTTCAGCATATTCATAAGATGGGGATTTTTCAGGCCAGCAAAACTTGTTACTGAGCTGCCAAGTTGGTCCTAAGAGACTGCAGTAATTCACTAGAACCACTTTTGTCAGTCCCACAGCAGATTCAAAGCGATAGTTCCTACATAATATGTATATTTTCAATGTGCCCCAAGGCCTTGCAAACTGAAGAAGCTCATGGGGTGGATCCCACGTTGCAGGTCTGCATGAAGCCCACTGCTTTGCTCAGTAGAACTGCATGTCCCCTCCAACCCTGTGGTCATCCTGCAGTACTTCAGGGTCAGACCTCACTGCAGCCTCATTGGAGGACCCAGCTCCCACGGGCTTCAGTTAGATGCTTTCAATATGCTACAGATGAGCAAATTTGAGCTGCATTTGAGATGTTAATTGACCTTAGCAAACTGGTATTGTAAAGTCTCTGAAAGAATATCCTCAGCTCCTGCCCTCTTCCTTGTTCGAATGCCAATAACTCTGCTCACACATCTTTCCTCTCTCGGGGTCATTTCACACACATGGTGCTTTCAGATGATTCCCTATACAAGCAACATTGTGAGAAAAAAAGAGAAACTTCTTTTCTTTATGGAATTTCTAAACAGCACTATATTACAGAACAAACAGTAAGATATCTGTCTTTCTGCCACACAAGCTCCCTTGCAAGAGGAAGGATCTGAGATCTCTCCAATGTCCTGAGCCATCTGCAGAGTTTCCCATGCACAAGCCTAGGAGGTGATCCATGTACCTAACTGCTGAACAAACAAGGAGAACAAAACATTCTAGGTCCTCAGGACAGCATGATTTTCAGTAGGGTGGGAGCAGGCATGTTATCCAGCAATGCTGCAGCCCCAACACTGGGCAGAATCTGTCCCAGGAGCTCTGGTTCATGGTCTGTTATTGTAAAGCAGTGCAGGGTTTCCCGCAGCCTTTTAGACTGATGAAGTACATCAAGAGTTTCTGAGAAGAATCAAATGATAAGAGAACAACATATTTCTGAATTTAAGCTCTGATTTTAGAAAGAACTCTTAATTCCTTCCTAAATCTGTCTTTAAGTAATGCTGCTTTAGGAAATCAAAAGTCTTACAGGGTATCACCCAGGGTTGTGAGACCACAAAGCAGCCTACAGAAGGGGATTAGGAGGAACTACTTGCTCCTGCACATGTAAAATCATTGCATGCAGGGCACATCCACACTGCCCAAATCTCATTGTGAAGCGAGAGCTGGTTCCTACAATGCCTCCTTTAACTGAGTCTCACTTCCTATTGTTACTTAAACCCTTTCCTACTACAGAAATAAAGGATAACATCAGCATTTGCTTAAAAAATACTCCCAAAGCTATCTGGGACTTTGTGATCTTGTGGGCCCCCACACTCAGAAGCACTCTGTGAGAAGATATATCAGAGACTATACACTTCACCTAAGCTGTACAGACTACCAGGCTGTTTCATGCTCTTTCACGTATAGAGATCTAATCCAAAGGAGCAGCTGCAAAGCAAGAATAGCAATGTAAGGGCAGTTAAAAGAGAAAAGAGAGAGGCATAGTGCCTTAGGTAAAAATATCACTGCATATGGAAAGGGCAATAGTGCACTCCTGCATACATCCTTATGAAAGGAAGGAGATAATTGGGTTAAAAGTGAATTGGGAACCCATTGCAAGCTGGCCAGAGGAAATGCATGTCAGTACACGGGAGAAGCAATTCATGCAAATGTTAACGAGCCTTTAAAACTCTTTGCCTCACGGTATCATTTGGGCACAGAGGAATACAGATCATGAAATAAAAGCTCTCCTACATTTCAGCTGGTTTCCCAGCTACAAACTTGGAGACCTGAAAAGAAGTTACCTCTTGGCGGGGCTTCTTGGGCTGGTGTGGTAGCACATGGCCCCAGCAGCTGTCACACAGGATGGCACACATCAGGTTTCCCTCCAGCAGGACAAATCCTCCTATTTCTGTAATTCACAGAAACTAGAATCCTGCTAAAAGCTGTGCAAATAACCTTACAATACCGGGGATAATTGGCTTTGATTCAACTCTTCTGAGCAAGCAAAAATATTGGGATCTTGTCTTTCCTGTGGAACCTGATTCCTTCCAACATTTTTGAGAGGTAATGAAGGATTAAAGTCCTCCCCAGGGAGATTCTGTAGGTGCTATAACACTGCTGATGTCATTCAAAATCCTTCAGGAAGTATTTACAACAAGAACATGGGAGATCAAAGTAAGAGAAATGCAGGTTATATGAGAATGAAAGCAGGCTGCAACCCTTCTGAGAGTCTTAAGACCATGCTGTTTATCTGAGTCAAGAATCAATTTCCAAAGCAGCAGAAACAGCAAGCTTTATTTTTTTTTTAACTTGTGATAAGCAGAAATAAAGCTATAAAGAAACTATGATGACAGGTTTATAATTTGCTATACTAGAAATGCAGTAATAAATGTGTTTTAAAAAACAATTTAATAAAGTTTTGTTGTGGATATTTGATTGAAGTAATCCAAGAGCTGAAGCAGAATCCAACATACTCTTATGAATCCATAAAATGCTTCAAAGGATCTCATGAGCAAAACCCTAGAAAACAAATTTGAAGTCTGAAGCATTTATTTTACAGTTCATATACTAAGGCAGAATTGAGGTTCTGTAATGGCAATGCTGACACATCATTAACTACAGGGGCAGCTGGGCATTTTAAAAACAAAAAGAAAAAAATGAAAAGAATGTGCTGGTCTGTTGTTTTACCTCGAAGCAGAAATCTTAACTCAGGCAAATACAAATAGTTGAAAGCATTGCTGCAATCCTACTTTGTATGACTGAAAACTAATGGCGCTTTTCAAAAATTCCTTCAGCTGAGGGCCAATTTATAAACCCAACGAGCCGCTCCCAGCATTGAGATTTACCATCAGCGCTATTTGTTTCTCCACAATACACCTTTGTTTCCTTGGTGCTTATTTGATGTTAATTACATGGACTTGCTGTACAACAAACACAATGACAACAACAAAAAAACTTGCCAATACATACAGAGCTTACAGAGTGAAAGCAAAGTTTACCTAATAATTAACTATGCTTTCACTTACCTAGTCAAGTACCAGTAGTTTCCCTGCACTCAGGTTGCATACAGGAAAACAACTGTGAAATACACTGTAGATATCTGAATATGTAATTGAAGTACATTAAAATATGTCAATTCTCTTATTTTATAAAGCCAATCATTGATTGGGTCAAGAATAAACAAAATCATTGAACTGGGACCAGAAACAAATTCACTGTCACCTCCTTCTTCCTCCATCGATTTTCATGCAGTGTACCTTGCATGAGCTAATTACAGACTACTTTCAGGCATGCTGTAACTGTTTGCTTCAACTTTGCATGTTTGACCTGTGTATACTAAGATGTTTTGAACTAACTGGCATTTCCATGCAAAGACCATGCAATTCTTTACAAGAGCTCTTCAAAGGAAGTCACGCAAGAAACAAAGCCAGCAAACTCACAGCAGATTAAAGCTCACTTCCTGAAATTTGCTCCAGTTCCCAAAATGTAAATCAGAAAAATGAAAGTTGGGGGGGTGACCTACAAGAACTCTGGTACAACAGCCTAAACCCTTGCTTCAGTGTTTCACTGATCTGTCACTGTTTTTCCTAGCTCCACTGCGTTCTTGCAGCACCTGACCATTGCCTCCTAACCAGTGTACTTCTCTTGTAGTAGCCAAAGAAGGAAACTTGCACAGAGGATATAAACTGGGGACATTATTCCACGTGTGGACTTCTGAATGTCACAGAGGGGAATAATCACCTGCACTCCTGCTAACTCAGCTTCCCATGTGTTAGCCTGGTCCCTTCTTGTAAATTTCTGCATAAGGCCAATTAGTGACACTGAGAAATAAAGCACATTTCTACCACATTCTCTGTACTAGCTGAAATTTTACAACATTCCATATTTGCCTCGTGTATCCACGATATCACAAAAATGACTGAAATTTCAAACACAAATTTTGTTCTGTTCTTTAATTTCCTCCTGGTCTGCAGTCATCATTGATACAGAGTAGATTTAAAAGACACATCTGCAGAAGTCCACCTGGAGAAACAATTAATCCAGTGCCTTCTCAGATATTTGAAAGAGAAAACGTGAATAATTTGAGTAGGAGATGAGAAATTTCAGTAAACAACTGATGCCTCTGCAATTATTAAGTCTTCACTGAGTTACACTTAAATTAACTGAAGTCCAAACCCAGACTCTTCAGCTGGATGTGCTGCACATTTTATCTAGTGTCTGATACGTATTTGGCAGGCAGCTTGCCCTTAGCTTGTCTCTTTTAGGAAGCTTCTGCAGTCTCAAGGACTGGGAATATCCTTGCTGGTCCTTCCCAAACTGCAATATTCTCTGTATATATACAGCTGTAGAAGACCTATATATCTCTCTGTTGCCTAAAGACAGCTTGGCTTCACCATCCTGCCCCCAGTCCCACACTGCTTCATGGGGATCTCTTACTCACCGTGCTCCTCCATCTTTCATTTCCAGCAGCTCCTTGTGTCAGCATCTCTCAGCATGCAATGGAGTCTTAGGTCTGGGAAAGAGAAGAGAGAACAGAATGAGCTTTTTCCCTCTAGGTTGCTTCCTTTCTGAAATCCTAACATAAATAAAGCTTATGTTTATGCCATGAAGGCAGGGTAATCTCACAAAGCAAAAAAGACAGAAGGAAGAAGTGTATGGGAAGAGAATACTTCATGCAGTCCTTCCTGATCCAGTCCTACTTTTTTGTGAAGGTGAAGCGATACTGGGTGGTGAGGTCCTGGCACAGGCTGCCCAGAGGAGCTGGGTTCTACATCCCTTGAGGTGCCCAGGGCCAGGCTGGATTGGACCATGGACAGCTGAGTTGGTGGGTGGCACCCAGACCAGAGCTGGCAATTGAAACCAGATGATCTTAACAGGTCCCTTCCAACTCAAGCCATTCTATGATTCAATTATAAAGACAAGTCACTCTTTTTTTTTTTTTTCCTCCAGCCCAGAAGTTTCAGGTGGGTGTTATGTTTTTGTTCACTGAGCTGGTTTTCATTTTGATGCTGTTTCAAATTGTTAAGCAGCTTCTGGATCCTCTTATCTGATGGATGAGGCAATTCTGTCTTTACGTAATTCAGAGAAGCCACATGAGGCCTAATTAATATTTATAAAGCATTTAGGATGCTCAGTTGAAAAGGATGATGATGTAAAAGCTTTACAAAAACACACAATTTTTCAACTTCTCCATAGATGCAAGTAAATTTATTTCCCCCCTTTGTTTTTCCTACGGCAATTCTGTCCCCTACGGACTGTGTGGAGATAATTAGTGCCTAGAAGCCAATAATACAAAGAATTTAAGAAGAGAGAATAAACTATTTATACTTGGATGGTAATCCATAAACACAAAACCAATTAAACATTATTTCCTGTAAATTGGTGTCCTGTCTCCTCCAACCACCACCTCATCATACATCTTCCCACACCTCCGGTCACCTGGTGTGTGCTGCTCAGCCACACAACTTGAAGCAGCCAGCAGGTCAAACCACACAGCAGAGATAATGCATTTCATTGTTACATCTGCATTTACCCTGGCTTGTGCAAGTAGGTTGAAAATGCCTGGAAAATAAGACACACATCCCAGCTGCCTGAAGAGCTGCCAAGCACAACCCCAAGCAGAGCAGAGCAGGCTGGGGCTCTTGAGGCCTCTTTGAGATGTCTGGCTTCTACCTATGCTTTGTTCTTGCAAACAGCTGCTGGTGCCAGCAAAGAAATCAAAAACTGTTTAACCGAGGCTGGAGGAAGCTGGAAACCTTCCCACCCTGCTGCACAACAGTACCAAAAAGATACAGTAGGCATCACAGTGACAAGAGAGGCACCGGGCTGGAAGGGATGTATTACAGCTGGCAACCAAAAGCACCAGTTAGAGGAACATCATCACCCATAGCAAAACGTGCACGTTCATTTTTTCAGGTCTCATCTACCACGCGGAGCAAAATTGTAGGGAAAGAAGCTGCTTGAGTGCGTTTGTATCTCTGCTCAACCATACCAGCAGAAAATACCAGACAAAGCGGGCTGGGAGCGAGGAGGGCTGATGCAGGGCAGCGTGAGCTGCGAGGCTGCCCTCCAGTGGCCGCATGCCATGCATTACGGCTGGGCTCTCCGATGTGGAAAAAATCCTTTTCTGACTTCGGCTTGTGGCAGTAGCTTCTCCTCTCACCCACAGCTTATGGGTCCTCTCCTTGCTGCTTGCTGCTCCCCACCCCTTCCAAATTCCCTTCCTGGGGGCTGCCCAAATCTCCACAGAGACCTGAAGACTTCTGGAAATCCCTTGCCAGGACAACAGAAGCAAGCAGGGGCAGAGAAGGGCAGTATATTTGCGAGCAACAGGACTGACATCTGATAAAACACATGAATTTCACCTCCTGTGTTCCACAGCTGTCTGGACATCAGTACTTTGAATCACCTGGTACCCACATTCAGTCAAGAGATGCCCTCCAGCTGGAGGGGAGGGATTCCATCTCTTGGGGTAAGCTGACCTGGCAGACCTGCCAGGCTGTCCTGAACACCCCAAGAACAGTTCTCCCTTCCAACTACTTGCAGAAGGTCCAGTTCTGCCTGCAACTGTATGGGATGAGAGTCTACATCCCAGAAATCAGATCTGGGATATTTCCCAGTGATGTATGCTCAGGCCTGGACCTCGAGTGATGGCTTTGTTTCTTCAAAAAGCCTGTTGGAAGGTTGCAGGTGGATGGGGAGCAAAGAGCTCCCTCCTAATGCTAATTCTCTCCTGAAGCACCGTGAACACCACTTCAAGAACTTGTTAGCGTCAGATGCCAAAGACAGACCGCCTTCTGCTATTATAAAAATTATCGCAGCGACAGATGAAATCAGCTCCAAACTATGTTTTCCACATTTTTCCATGCAAATACTGCATCTGGCTGCCAAGGAAATTATGTTTTGTTTCTAACGGAGAGCTTGAGGGCTGAGGTATGGCAGCGGTGGTGTCCAGGCCCTCCCCAGGAAGCGTAGCTGTTGATGAAGCTCCACCACCATCTGCTGGACATTCTGAGGATGAAGCTGCCCTCATCTCTGTTTACTACCTGAGTGCCAAAATCCCCCCCTAAACTAAAGGAAAGATAAAAATGCTGGGGTGGGGAGGTGTTAAGGTCCTTGTTTTCCAGACAGAGGGAATTTTTCTACCTATGGGCAGAAGCAGTAGCTGTGCAACTCCTTTGAAAAGTGTGGTTTTAATTTCATTTTATTGTAGCCCAGACACATCTGAGAGACAATTCTTACCTCTTAATTCTTACCTTACAGCCTGAATGCAAAAAGCAGCAAACAATAGGAAAAAAAATGCTTTCTTAGGCAACTTAAACAAGCAAACAAACCTAACTGTCCCAAATATCTGGTTTGAATTTTGGGTGGTCCTGTGTGGAGAGATGAACTGTACTCCAAGATCCTTGTGCATCCCTCCCAACCCTTTGATTCTATGAAATCACACCCCAAAGCTTCTCAGCTGTGGTGCCAGGTACGCAGCTGTCACCAGGAGGTCCCACATACTCAGGACTTACTGTACCAAAGCCAATTTCCAGATTATCCTGAGTTTACAGCAGGCCATGAGGATATTGCAATAGCAATGTCTCAAGCCTGCTGCATCATTTAGATCTGACTCCTTAATAAATGAAGAAGCAAGGCTTTAATTTGAGATAAGGGAGCTTCAGACAGCCTCGCTCAGACTGATTTTTTAATGATTGAAAATTATAGACAAGCTGCTCCAATTCCTTATCAGGCATTTTGCTTTGAATTATTAATAACCAATTCATACTTAATCTATTTAGTTCAGAAAATGAACTACACGTTTCACGGGTTCCAACATTTTTCATTTTTACTGCATTCTGTATCCACAATGAGATAACTTTGTATAAACCAATTATAAGACAAAAAAACACAAACTACCTTCCGTGCTGCATTCTCTCTCCTAGATTTCTGGAGTATAATCACAAATAGCAGCTTTAATATTTCAATGCTTCCCTGCTTCAGATTTCCTTAAACCACAACTTAGGCTAACGATCACCAGAGAGATATAATTCTCCTAATACGTGAAGGAGTTCTCCCAGATTCTTTTATTTTGGTTAAAAGGGACAGAATAAGCAATTGTTGAAGAAAGAATGAAAGCAGGGCTCGTGTTTAGGGTCAGCAGGGAGGGAGAGATCAGGACAAAATGATTTAGGAAACATGAGCTCAAAACAATGTTGGTAAACAAGGCAATTCTTGTTCCACTGTGACTACTGCCTCCTCACCAGAGTCTTTGTTTCAAATTAGAATGAAAAATTGAAAAGTGTCTATTTCCTTGAATTAGACAGTTCTGAAAATGTTGGTTTTACAATGACACGTTACCCTTCCAATTATGGCAGAACATAATTCACAGAGCGTGGAAAAGAAAACTTAGAACCAGAATTCATTCTCATTCTTCAGTAAGTTCCAAAAATATTGCTCAAGAAACAAACCCACTGACATGGCTTCCTCAAAAACATAGCTTCTTTGTATAGAATGCATTTCTCTGAGAACAGCAGAGCATTAAGATTCATCTTGTATAGTCATTCTGATCATTCTCAAATATAATACATAACAATTAATCAGAAAAGTGTTACTTAATGAGTCAAGGCACTTGAATGAAACATCTTAAGCATCTCAATTGAGATTGCTTTGTTGAAAGCTTTCATGGAAAACGTTTTCTCAAAAAAGCTTGCTCTACCTTCACTTTCAAAGCCCCAAACTGAACAAACCCAGTAAACGATGCAATCAAATTCTTTCACAAATGCCTGACCAAAATAAGGAACCACATACAAAAATGCAGATGCCTTTTAACGCATCGACTTTTAAGAAGAGAGGATTGGCTGATAAGAGAAAAAAAAACAGATGAAAATATTTATTAATCCCAATAACAAGCATATTTTAAAGGAACTTCTCTTACATTTTAGGGCCCCTGTTGGAACGAGGAAGCTGCATCACCTATCTGAACAGTAGTGGCTGTCAAGAAGCACGGATGATGAGAAGCACCTGGACTCAGGAATGATTGCAAGTGTCTGAACCTGTGGCATAGGAGGAAACAGCTGTAGAAAATGGAGGTTATAAATTCAGATCCACATTCATTGGCTAGATGCAAATACATCCCACTCTATGGTAGGTACAGTTTTCCTATATTTTTACATTATTTAAAAAAGTTCCATTCTTCTTAGTTTGCGCTTATTCTTTGGCATTGGCTTGTCATATAAGCCATTTTTGAGAAGATGCTCCTTGCTGTGATGGATCTGGGCTCCATGCTGAAGCTGGAAAGAGCACAAAGCTTGAAGGGGTCGTAGTATAGTCTCTTGTATATTCTTATTTTTTTCCATGATAGTGAGAGCAACAGCAGCACATTCAAGTGTAGAGAGACAGCTGTTTGTTGGCTGTGTACGAATTACGTACTGACTTGAAATGTTGGTTTTTAACTGCACCTGCCTGGGAAATCGGAAGAGAGAATTTTTGTAAAATATATCTTTAGCCTGGCTCCAAGTTCCATCAATGATGATCATAACTGGTGGGCTAGAAGACATCACAGTGACTTCTTCCAAATTGGTAGCTTCAGCTCCAGGATACAAAATGAGAGTACTGGGATTTCTGCATACAGCAGCTAGCTCAGGATACCTGTCTTCACTAAAACGCCGACCAACCAAAATTTTACATTTGTCTGGAGGGAGACAAGCTGTTAGCAAAGGCACTGTCCTTAAAACCCGACTTTCCATTCAATGAAGAATGTTATTAGATCCATAATGGATCCAAATGGCCAAAGGAAAAGGTTTGTAGGGAAAGGTACTGAACTGGAATAAACACGTTTAATTAAGAGGGAATATCAACCCTGAAAAAGGGTTTTTAACAGCTTTCTGACAGGTGGTACTTAAAATTGTCCTTCTCCATCCTATAGAGACAAGAGGATGCCTGATTGAAGATGCTTAGCACCGCTGCTAACATTAGGCTTCAGCTGAATTAAGCAGCACATAGTCACATTATTATATATTATTAATGCAGGTATTAATGTAGCCACAAGGCAAGCCTATAAAATTTTCCAGCCATGCAGAAATGCTTAACTAAAGAAGAGAACCAATCCATCACCCATTCCAGAGCCTCACTTCACAGTAGAAAATAAATTCACAACTGTTAGCAGGCCATGGTGAGTGCATTACACAGCAGCCATCACGCTGCATAGAGCCTGTGCAAAGAGGCTGCTAAGTATTTGCTTGAGGTCCTGGAAAGACTCCCAGAGAAAATGCACAGTGCAGAAATAGTGCTGCCATTGATTCTGGGGCATTTATTGAACCTTATGTCTTTAGGTAGGTACAGTCAGTGGAGCCTGAAGTCCTTGAGACAACACAATAGTCAAAGTTGTGGTAAATCAGGAAATGCCACTTGGCTTTAGCTTTTCCAAAACAGGGGCAAAGTTAAACTGTAATCTGCTAACAGATTGCAGAGTTAATTTGTAATTCGTCATTGCAACCCGCCAGGAACAGTCTGGATGGTGAAAATATTTAAATCTTTAGCCCAGTTTCCAGTCATTGGGGATTTTACAACTGTGGGATGCTCAAAGGCAAAGGTTATCATTCATCCATCCATTCTGCTCACCTCCCATCACACCACAACAAAGACAGTGGCCACAGACTCCACATACATCAGCTTCCCCAGGCCGCCTGTTTCAGTGCTTCTCTATGCACATTACTCACAGCCATTATTCCATGCATTTTTTGTTGAAATTTTGCACTGTATACATACACAAACAACTAATATCTATACAACAGATTAATTAATTCGCTCTTGTTTCCGTTACTGTCAATGGTTATGGCACAGAGTCTGAAAGTCTCTTAAGGCTTTATGGTCTTTGTGATGATGCTGCCCATGTAACAAAGTGTAATGAAAATCTGTAAAAGATTTAAAACAAAAAGTTTCAAGTAGCAATTCAGACCAAAGCAGATCTTACCTTGAAAACACAAGGCAGCTGAAAACTTGGTGTACCATGGGAGAAAACAAAGCAGAGAGAGTTCAATTCAAGTGATCCTTCTAAATAAGCCTGACAAGCTTTTATTAGAAGAAAACTGAATTAAGCAAAAACAGGAGATAAGTGTTTTATCTGACATTTGGGATTTTAGAAGACTGAGAAATAGGAAGACATTTACACAAAGAATAACACATAAGGTCATTACCAATAAAAATTGGGTTTTATTCAAGCTATTCACTCTAATTGAATTTCTGTTTCCTACCTCAGCCCCGAGTTGTCAGCTAATTGAACTTTGCTTGCATGTGAACATTGCTAGAGGCCTCTGAAAGAATCACTTGATTACAACTTTTTTTTTGAAAGGTGAAACAGCATCCCTCCTCCTTGATTTAAGTGATGATCATCTGTGTAGGTTTTATTATATTAAAGCCCAACTCCAATTGATTCACATTTGCCAGATGCTGTCAGAGATGCTGAAAGGGACCTATTGCTCTCCAGGTCAGCTTGAACTCACTGGATGAAGGGAGAATCAGTAGAATCAGACTTATGAATAGCCCAACCCTTCCTGCAAGGCAAAAGGAACTCTTAGAATCGTTAAAAAACAAGGAAACCACACAAGGATTCTCCAGAATATGGGAAAAAGGCAGCTAAATGGCAGCTCTGCTTTGTGATCAAATATAAAGTAACTCAGAAATCAGGATGTCACCTCAGCCAGTTTTTAAATGTTTCTGATCTAGTAAATACTCCAGTAAAGATTCCTCCCACTCTCAAGCTTCCATGTGCACTGTAATGAAAGCTTTTCATAGTTTAATTTCAGTCCCTGGAACAGGATGAATTTATCAAAACAATTATTTTAGCAGGTTATAAAAAAAAAAAAATAAAGGAAAAAAGATACACCAGAAATACTTATTAAATTTCATATTAGCAAACAGTTTAATTTATTAAAATGACTCCAGAACACCTCTGTGCTTCTACAATGGACAACAAGTAAAACGTGGTAACATTCACAAGGAAGCAGTACCGGGCTCATAAGCACAGAAACAAAACAGCAACAGTATCTTACAACCCCTCCAGCTCAGTGTTCTTTAAAATCGTGATGCTGAGTATTTCTTGGCAGAGCAGAGACCAGGTAAAGGCAAGTGTGTGTATATGCTTCCTAACCAAAGATATGTGAAAAAAGCCCTATGCTGTCAAAGAGAAGGCAGATATGCCTTACAGGTCACTGTGAGTAACGTGTTAATAAGCTCACAATCCCTGGGGGCTGGGGGGTTGTGGCAGCATGGAAATGGAATTCTATACTTCCGTTGCTCTAAAATATAAGATCTATAGGATACACGTGGAAAGATTACATTTCACATATTATGCAAGACCCTGACCCCAAAAGACCTGCATACCTGATTAACATGAATAGAATGATGGTGCTTGTGTCTTTGTTAAGAGGAGAGTCTTAAAACACATTTGTGGTAATTCAAAGTCTATTATTTCTTCTTTACTGATTAACTTTACCAAGGTTAACTCAACCTGGTATTATATCAGCAAAGGAAACACGAGAGGTAAATAAAGTCAGAAGATACTGAAGGTGTAAATACAGTGCAAAAGTGTTGGTTGTAGTTTTTGACTATTACAGCCAGGTAATTTTTATACTGTGCTTTATTTCCAGGGAAAAGCATCGTTGTGTGTCATAATATCCATGCTTGCACACATACACACTTGCTGCAGAAAGCAAAGGCTTCCAGTGGCAGATGACTCCTAGTACATGATTTTTTCACGTGCAGCTTTTTCATACAAAACCAACCTTACAGGTGTATCCTGCCTCTGCATACCAAATGCATTCATTAATGTGTATTCACATGCATAGTACTCTATCCACTCGCTGACTTCTGTTAATCAGATTTTCTCTTTATTTTTTTCCTTTTTTTTTTTTTTTTTTTTTTTTTTTTCTGTTTTAAGGTAAACTATAAGTTAGGTTTAGTTGCAACACCTAGCCAGAACACTCCTGCGACCACAGTGCTCCTGGGGTATATGCAATTAACACATCAGTTGGCAGAACAATCTTAACAAAATGACTCAAGTTTTGTTTGCTTCATATTGCTTCATATGTAAAAAATTTTATTTACAATCTTCACCGTTAATACACTTCACATGTACTGAAGTGTAGTAAACTATGAGACCTTGTTATTTAGAAGCACCTAGTCTTTTAAAAGACTAAATGGAAGCCATCAGCAACAACACTGTATGAGCATTCATTGGGTTAACCGGACTGTGAACATTAGCTAGAATGAGCTGAAACTTCTCTAAAAAGCTAGTAGACAAAAGAGACGATGTGCCTTCCAGTCACTATCCTGCTGAGACAGCAGGAATGCATAAAAACAAAAGCAATTCTACAGTCAGTTTCTATTCATATTAATGTAGCTTTGGTTCAGAAATTCTTTAAGTGTTGTACAGCACCTGGTTTAGTGACAGAACACGTGTCTCACAGTGCTAACTGTATAATGCTAACTATAAACCATAGATTTCAAATATTAATAGCATTTAATAAAAAATTTACAGAAATATCCTCGTTGATAAGTGTGCAGTACAAACACAAGCTCCTTGGCCACAAACTCAAAATGTGTGCGTCAGTTTTGTGCTGGCATAACAGTGCAAACGCTGGGATTCAAGTATGCTTTTCCATATTTATGTTAAGCAACAGAGATCGACATGAAAAACTTGGGGGGGATTTTCTGCTCACAAGGCCATGACATGAGAATCAAGTGAAACAATGCCATAATGGAAGTATTGATTTCCCTCATACAGAAAGCAATCTACATGAGGAAAACACATTTCATAAGCAAGCCAGTTTCACGTACCACCAAGTTATTGCTTCAACTCGATCAGCTGTACTGAGAAAACAGGACTACAGCTTCCAATTTAAACTCATCTCACATGAAGAGAAATCTACAGTGCAAGTTCCTCCATGCAAAATGACCAAACTGCAAGACTAAAGTCCTGTCTCATGGGACAGAATTATTCATCAGCTTTCAATTATTCAGATCTCTCTGTGAATTTTTTTTCTGTAAGTCAGTAAAAACAGAGACCAAAGGACACTGCTTATGATATTTCCGTGTTTCTAAAGGCTACTTCTTAACACTAACTAAGATCTGCTCAGCTACAGAATATGAACCACTGTTTTCCAAACAATTGTTGAAGTTGCTGATGAAATTTTTAGGGCCAAACTTAAAAAATTATTTCACCAAATCAAGTTTTTGCTCCACTTAAAAAAAAAGATCTGACACTTTACTAATTACAAATAAAATCTTTATAGCTTTTCTCAATTAAATAATAATCTAAGATTTTACAAGATATTCACAGTTAGACAACTGGCTCCTGACTTTCATCTGCCTGAAGGACAGATGCCACCATAAAAACAAAAATGCTATTCTGACATTCTTCATGACAGCAGTGATCAGTGCAATTTGCCACTGCACTACACAGCCCTAATAGTGCAAGGTATGCCTGCTGACATTTCTGACAATCATCTGCTACATGGTCATTATTCTTGGATGTTTGTAACTGTTATTCACATTAGAATTTTGGCATTTATGTTAGCATTGATGCAAAACTATGGCTTTATCCATGAAGTATATATCCTGCCTAAACAAGATTTTAGATACTTTTTATTTAAAACAATAAAACTGGATTTGAATGAAAGTTATTTTTTATGCTATAAGCTGTGCTGCCACTAAACTCAAGATCTCAGGGTTAGCTACAGATCACAAACATTTGTATTTGTGCATCTGTTACCATTTTTAAAAGTGGATTTATTTAAAACATAACATTGATAAAACTTCACTCTCCATTCTAAATCTAATTTTAATCATTGCTCTTATTTTTTGCAACATGTTTTATAACTTGTATCCAAAGTGTCATCTGAGTATCAGAACAGGATTGGAACTGTAAGAAACCCATAGATGCATACATAAGAAGGCACTTGTCTTCCAGTAGTTCAAGTCAGAGAAGGCCTTACCCAGACAGCGGCACCTTAAATTTTGAAGGGTAGCAAATGTCCCCAGGATTTGATACAGTCTCAAAACCTGCCTTCATGTCCCTGGACAAAAGTGCTGTATGTGTTCTATAATACCATGAAGCTCATGATGAATTCCAGTAGTTTTTGCCTGTTGCGCTGAGGTAGGAACGTAGTGCTAAGTTCCAAAATAGTGTCTCTCTTTTGATTGGTCTGACTGAAAACCTGAAACACAGCATGAATACAAATAATTATTATCACATTCAAGTAATCACATTTCTTAAAAAGAAACTAAGAAATAAGTACAGTGTGTAGTAAACATCCAACTCCACCAACAGCAAGGGACTAAAGAGGCACTCAAAAAGCACCTACATTAAAAAAGCACGCACTTGAAAACAAGAAGTCAGATGCAGTGCTGAGCAGATGCCACCTGGTTCCATTTTCCTGACAGCAGAATAGACTAGAATTAAAATGATGGATACTTTCACTGTAAGTTTTCCTATATGCTAACTATTGTTAGCTTTTTTAAAGACCAAAAATGCCCGTCTAGCAATACTTGGCCCAAATACTGGTGCTTTTCAAATTACAATCCTAAATCCCACTTGGTATCCAGGATGTCATGCCATTTTGGTGAAAGAAACTTTTCATTTGCAAATTCTATATAATAAGCAGTCTAAAATTTGAAATTTGAGTGGGAAAGTGCAAAACTGCTCCTTTACTTCAAAAATAAAGAACACCTGTATCCTCATGGTGGGCCTTAGATGTCTATTATGATGGTGCTCATGGAACATCAATCAGTGCTGGGATGAAGTTCAAGAACTAATGCTTCTCAGAGATTTGAATAGTCCTTCAAAATTAGCTATCATTAAGCAGAGCAGAGTTCTCAGCCTCCTACCATTGATTGTGCATCAAGGACATGGAGCAGAACAGAGAACTTCACTAGCTGGGAATAAAAACAACTGGTTCCCTGGCCATCACCTAGACAAGTTTTCTCAGGTGCAAGCAGCGTTCTGTTCTGTACTGTGTACTCTTTTCCCACGGCCTTTTAGGAAAAGCAAAATGCTCAGAATACACAATATGTTTGCACAGATAAATTCACAGATTTTAAACCGATGTTGCCGAGGTTTTATGCCTTGCCAGAACTGTGCTCCTTATTAAAATGAAATTCGGAATCTTCAACTCTGATCACAGAACACTTACCCCAATTTCCTTAAAGACTTTCACTGCGTTTTTCACATGACTGTATGTAGCACTCTCAGCTGCAAGAAAGAACACACAGATATAAACAAATTGAAATAGTATTTGGGCTATCCTGCTGCCAGGAGGATCAGAAAAAAAAATCAAATACAGTTCCAAAGACAAACTGTTTGACATACCATACACAGCAACATTCTTCTCTGTCCTGCTTATTAAATGCCTGTGTAACTTTTGAAGGTATTCGGACTCTGAAACAGGACCACTAAAATTGTGTACGAAGATGACAGCAGAGCTATATGCCTCCAGTAAAGGTCCCAGTAACCTCTGCAGGAAAGTGATGTACTGCTGGTGCTCTTGAGACTGACTCACCTAAGAAAGGGAAATAAGAACTTAAAGGAGAGACCAGCAGAAAGGAGAAACAACCCACACCACAGTACGTGGCAAAACGTCACAGTGCAAAAGACAGCGCAGTGTGGAAGCACAGCAAAAAGTATTTTACCATGGAGGGCAAATTAGGTACTATGAGACAATGCTACTTTTTCCTCCTCCAGAATATTAGTGATGTAATAGCTATTTTCCCAAGATAAAACTGAAGACGTTACACTGTTCTGCAGCCAACAGAAGTGCAGCCACGTATTTGTGAAGATGGAAGTACGTTTCCAAACGTTAACAAGATATCCTAAATAGGTTTGTATAAGTTCTCTGAGAAAACCAGTTAAAGTCTAAAATCAACATGACCTGTCCATGAAGTAAGAATAAAACATTTAGAAATCAAAATACTTCATCCTCCAGGAGGTTTCACGACACTACCATTGCCTTTCCACTGCCCTATTGGAATATTTGATGTTTCGTTAGCTGAATTTCCCACGGGAAGGAGAAGAAAATGTGTTTAACCAACTGCAACAAAATGCAACCAGATTAACACTGCAATCAGAAAAAAGCGAAAGGTTGTATCATTATCCCTCCTGAGCTAGTGAAGCAGTTTGTATTTCTGCTAACAGACTTCAATGTTACGAGTCTTGGGATAACACTACCTTCAGGTAGCAATCTCTTTGCTCTTCTCCAAAATCACTATCTTCATCTTCTTCATCACTTCTCCAAGTTAATGGTTCAGGGAGTTTTTTATTCCACTGCTGCTCTGTAAGACTGGGACTGACATCCTCCTGATCATCCTGCTTAAATTTGAAGATGAGATGATAAAGAGGCAACATAAATAAATAAAATATATTCACTGTAGTTTATTGTATAATCTCATCCAGCCAAATCAGTCCTGTCATTAATCATTATTTAATGAAAATAGGCAAGACTTAATAACAGACAGGGTTCATGTAAGTAGAAAATATTTTTTCTGCAGTTTGCCTATCAAATCAAAGAGAAAATCTCTGGTGTAGTGTTGCCGCAGCCTTGCAGTATCTGTTGCCAAGAAAACGTTTACAATTGCATTAGGATAGAAAGCTGAGATGCTGTTGGTATGTGGATGCCACTAACCTTTGAGCTGCTATTACTTCAAGGACATATTAGTTAACTGAGTTTCACTGCATTACAATATCTGAAATCTCAGTTAACATAGAATGCCCCAAGTTCCTATTTTTTAACTGTTAACTTTCTGCCTCTTAAGTACTCATCCACACATGAGATATAGGCTGGAAAACGATGAGACAGTTTCAAGCTGAAAGGACACAAACTGTTTAAATCTTGGTTGAGACACTAAGCCCCTTCTACCTGTTGTGACGCAGGAACTCCGTTCTGCTAATCACCCTGACAAGCAGCATCCCAGTTTAGCCTACAAATACTCCACCAGTAATCCACCTTCAGAGCAGGGCATGGATTTACACTCATCTAAGACACAGGCAGGTATCTTAGGTAAGCACGTATTTCAGGCTTTTGGGACAAGCGCATGATGGCAAGAATTCTACCATGGTGGAGTTTTTCAACCTGAACTCCTTTTTCCTCACAATATTCATTGTTTGCTTCTCTTCTGTTAAGGAACAACATCAATTTCAGTAAAATCTTTAACTAATGAAGTGCTCTGGAAAGGTGTAAAGCGCTGTAAAGTTCCATGGCAAGGAAAAAAAAAAGGTAATCTTTCAAGACAATAAGCACAAGCAAAAACAATAGACATTAATCTGCCTGAACAGTAACTTAGTTCTATTGTGAAATAATGCAAGTATGTCACAAGTTCAGGCACACAATAATTAAAGGTACAAGAGGAATACTCCACCTGTCTGATCAATATCTGATGCAACAGTCAATTTTGACAATGCATCTTTATAAATGAATTCCAGATAGTGAAAACACGCTTTGAAAAACAAGGGAAACATCAGTGTCCATCACTCATTATTATTCACTTTCCTCAAAGTAGCTAAACAGAAGGATTTGCAAAGGTCACCAATGCTTAGTCAATGAGAAAAGACCCTCCATACAATCCTGCCTAGAATTACAAATCATGCAAGATTAAAAACTAATGAATAGCAGACACCTTATTACTGTTATAATACCATGACAAAGAAGAAGCACTTTTTATTTGCCACAGAAGCCTTCAATATTCCAAATGTTATATTCTAAAAGAAGCAGAGGCCAGAAAATAAGTTTAAGAAAATACTAAAGAGAGTACTGTGTGTTGGGACTGTTCCTCATTTTTAGAAATAAACACAAGGATCACAGAAAAACAATTAAGAAATACAAAGCCTGGATCAATTAAGCTCAATTGAATAGGAAATTTACTGATGTGTTAAAGTCAGTGGTAAACTTAAAACACCAGAAGTTATAGAAATTAGCTACCTCTTTTAGAGAACAGACTGTAAAAATCCACAAACATTTCCAAGCTGTCCCAATTCATGAAACAATCGTTGCTTACAGTGTTTGCACAGATTATGGACATTCTTAATGCTTTTAACAGAATTAAGTAGGAATAGAGCATCTCTAAGTTTAAGAGATTCAGCAGTGGAACATCTACTTTTTAAGTACTCAGCTGTGGCATTATTGTTGTGTGTCATATAACACAGGTGTGTATTTATATACCACTTATGTCACCTATATCCCAGCTATAAGCATCTAAGTACCAGACTCAGCAACTGAAACTCAGAGAAAGCTCAGACAGGTTGAATGCTTGAGGAGACAGAAGTCTTTACCTGCTGCTATTCATACCTGTTCTCTTGACCTGCCCCCAGGCACTGAACATACAGGTTTCTTCCTAATCCTCAGAGCAGCATTAATTTTTGGATTTATTTAATAACGATGACGATTAATGCCATGCATTTAAGATAAAAAGCACTCAATCGTAACAACAAAGGAGGAGAAAGTTAATATCTGGGACTATCAAGGAACTATTACCTACACGTAATAAAAATGGAAACACATATCAAAAGGTATTAGAGTGGAGTAAAGGCCCTAAAAAAGTAGCCTTAAGCTCCTTTGAAAATGGACAGCTGTGAAGAAAAAAAAAAGTGGCCAAATACACTACACCCCTACATCCCTCCAGATGCTCTTTGACTTTTTGCCACTTGTTCCTGGACTCCAAGCTCTGTTTTGCCACGTCTAAGAAGCAAAGGCATGGTGAGTCAGCTGTCTCCTGGTCCCCGTGTTTCTTAACATCATCTGCCTCAAACACCATGCAGCAACTCCAATGCACCACTGAAACTTCAAAAAAAAAGATCTGTTCTACAGGCTCTCAAAGAATAGAAATTAAACTTCTGCGCACCTGTACTAGAAATCTAAAGGGCTTAAAAAAAAAAAAATCCCCATTTCACAGGGCAGTATGTCACCTTCAGTTGGTACAGTGACATTACATACATCTGTAGCCTCAAAATTTGATCATAACCAGATATCTGATGCTTACAAATGCAAAAATCAAGTAGCATCAGGCCTGGACTTGTTAATTTGTTATGCATCTTAAGTAACAACATATATTTAGAACAAAACCAACAACTAACAAACTACCCACAGTTAGTCATGTACAAGAAACAGCACAGTCAGCATCTCTATCACCTTACCTCAGCCACCAGAAGAATACCATATTGTATCAGCTTTTCCACTGCTTCATGGCAAACTTGATATATCAACTGACAAGGCTGCAAAACAGAAAAGGAAATGCACTCAATAAACTATAATTAAATATCACATCCATTAAATCCATTATAAAAACAGCAGTTTCCTGTTCTGTGTGCTTTTTCTACATACAGCAGCATAGTCCTTTTAAACAAGTCATTCTTTTACCACCCAATGCATTTGTCTATCCATGTAGTCAGACAAACATAAAATATTACAGTGAAAGAAGATACTTAAAATTTGTCCATGTTTTTGGAAAAGAAACACTACTACACCAGTAGGAAAAAAATGAATCAAATATTAAATAGGAAATATTTAAGCTTAAAAAAAAAAAAAAACAAAAAAAAAACACCACAAACTCCCGAGCAACGAAATTACAGAAAGCTCTACCAACCAAATGAGCTTGCCTTATGTTTCACTTAAAAAGCAGAAGTCAAAAAAAAACGTGTGTGCAAACTTGGGAGCTAATTCAAGAATTTCTAGAATCTCTAAGCAATCTGCACTCATATGGCAAAAAACCATACAGCACTGAACATTGTAAGTGTACAGAGCATCTTTCAACATCTAACATCCTGGAGCAAAACAAAAAAACCAAAGCTAGGCCGTGTTTAAAACTGTCACTAAGTATTAGGTGTGGCACCACAGGACTCTTGCATAACTATGTAAATTAAAATTATCTTTACAATCTGGAGTCTTAATTTCCAGTGTAGTTTCAATCATGCATGCAAACTCATATGAGTTTGGTACTCTCCAAGACTTAGATCTGTTTAAATGAAAATATTTAAATAGCTTTGGGGAAGTGCAGATAATAACTGCGATGGTCTCATGACCTTGGCAAGACAAAATCTGCTAGAAGGCACTTAGAAGTCCAACATGCAGTTATGGGAAGCTCCAGAGATCTTCTTTCTCATGAAAAAGTCTGATGCCAGCATTGTAGAAATGCTGCAGGTTTGTGCTGTTTTTCACTCACTCAGCAGCTGCATGAGCAGGAGGTATGCACCCAGTATGTATCCCTAAATGTGACTGTGTCCTGTCCTGCTAACGAAACCATCCAGCAACAAGAAAGAGGCAAGTTAATTCATGTTATCTTAGATCATACATCTTCTGGATGAACTAGTCTGATGCAACTACACTCATTCAAATGTACTTCCTTGAAACAAGTGGACACACATTATTTTTTCAAATGCTCTACAACTTCCTACTTCCCATTATCACTAGCGAACAGACCGGAATCAAGACAACTAAAGAAACCATTAATTCTCTTTAAAGCAATAAAAGCAAAAAAAGCAGTAAAAATTTGGTAAATGAACAGTTAGTTACTTACCAAAGATACAGTAAATTCATTAGAAAGCAAGTAGCACAAGCTGGCAGCTTTCCGGACAAGGTGCTCTTGACTAATCAAACTGGGAGAAGCACCATTGGTACCATTTCTGAATCTCTTACTCTGAACTGCACGAAGACTGCAGGCTAGAGCAGAAACAAACATTAGCAGAGCTTTCACAAAGAGTTTTACAAAGGAAACTTAAAAACCTTGTCTATTTTTATGTCTATCAGCAGTCCAACATCATATATGTAATTGAAAAACTAGGACAGAAATTGCCACTACAGCTTTTGCGTTCCATTTATCTCTAGTTGAAACAAAATTTCATTAAAATATTGCTAAACAAAGGCAAAAGTTCTTCAAATTGGCTCCAAACTCTGTGCCTTGTTTAAGGTAGTTACCAACACATGAATACTTCCAAGAAAGATAAGGGAAAATGGGAAAAAGGAGTTCAAACATTCCACACAAAAACCAGTCTAATTTTGTCTTTCTTAGAATAGACAAGGGGTTACGCAGGGAGGGAAGAATTAAGCATTAGTAAACAGTAAGAAGAACTGGGGGGTTGTGCAGATACTTTGAATTCACAGGTCACAGGAAAGTCTTTCCATAGTAAACTCCAGCTCGTACCAATGATTGCCTCTTTAATGAATACATGAAGAATTCCATTGCTGTAGAAATTGAGTTCAAAGACAGCAGGGATCGTTGTGCTGGGAGTGATGAAGAACTCGTTGTTTCGACTGGTGTTTGTGATATTTACACAGTTCCCCAACAAGTGGATGGCATGCATGACAACATCATCTGAGTTCCCTGAAAATCCCAAATCGAAGTCACGGGCTAAGACCTCTTCCTTCATGGAGAAGAAATCTTCTACCAACCTGGAAAGATCAGTTCCCTAGAAATAAAAACAGAATCACAAAATAAAATAATGTTCTTTTTTGCACAAGAGTTTATTATAAATGACATGTATGTAGAAAACACATAAAGAGACACTGATTTTCAATAATCCAAAATCCAACAGTCGTATTATAAATCCTTGTTTTCACATATTTTGCTGAAATAGAGCATGGTTTCTGAATTACAATTCCAGCCACAAAGCTATCTGAGAACGCAAGATTTTTGTTTGATTTTTCTCCATTTCACAACCAACAGAAACATAAGTTGTTCTTTAAGAGGATATGTTAAGAGTTGCCATGCTTCCATTACCTCTACCATAAAAGGAAATATCAATTATCTGGAAACACTGTGAGTAAAAATTTTTTTTTCAAGTGGTTAGAGACATGAGAAAGAGCTTTTCCTTAAGCATTTTCTTGGTGTGATGGTTGTTGGTTGTTTTTTTTTTGTTTGTTTGTTTTTGCAACATATTCAGACCACATAATACAGTGTTTCTTTCATCCCTTCATTGTAGGAAATTGGAAAGATTGCACTGATGGGAGCAGTGATTCCTTTTGACTGGGAAAATTATGCATCTGATCGATATTTTTCAATGCGATCTCAATGCATGTGCAGTAAAAACTTCAAATTAGAGGGAAAGGAATTTCAGACAAAATGTAAAACACACTTGTAGGAGAAAAACATCTTCCAAGCGCCATGCAAAAAGGTGCAATTAAACATTAGAATCATTCTGCCAACATGGTAAAATATTCAGGTACCAAGGAATAGCAGAACTCATTTGAAAATTAACTGAGGAGTTGCTACCCTATTCAATGATAAATGTTTTCAAATGTCAGGGCTCAAAAATGAGATTCTAATAGAATTGAACCAAACTCATGTAGTCTTCAAAAACAGGTATAACTAAATTTTGGATTTAAAAAAATCTGTTTTCACATGGACATTTATTATTATCTCCAAGCATCTACTACTAATCAAAACATTAGTATATACGAAATGCACTTTAAATACATGTGTCTTCTTTTCTTAGTAGCAAGCTATAGTAGAATGCACTCTGTGCTTTCAATCAACAACTGTAAAGTGCTGTTAGGATGTACAAGCAGCACAGAAGCCTTACCTGCCTATGTCTGTACAGCAGCAAACAGGCAACAATGTGGGTAGACATCACAGCACAGGACTTGTTAGCAGCTAGAGGTAAACAAGACAAAGTGACTGTGGGACTTCAATAGAATGAGAAGTTCAGAACACCTTTACAAGCGGAAAATTAGCCACTACTTAAAAAAAAAAAAAAATGAACAGCAATACTGGCATAGAACTGTACCTTCTGAATAAAATACAAAGAGTGCTTTAATAATAAGAGATTACGAGCTGTAGAATTTCAAAGATGCCTTGACTCTATCTCAGCTCTTACTGCTTCAGCTCCTTCTAGAAATACATTAATCCTACAGAAGTACCATAATGACCAGGCACAATTCTGAAGTGTTGTAAGCATGTAAAATATTAATGTAATCAAACTACAGTAATTTGAACTAGGAAGCCTGAGTAAGGCTCAAGCACTTACTAAGCTAAAAGTACCGTTTTGTATACATCTCTTAAGACCACAAATCACAGACATACTAACCAAAACACATGCCACATAGCCTATAAGCTTGGCAACACCGGTCCATGCAGACAGAGAGCATGTAGCACAAATTACACCTGCAAGATACTGTCATAGCTTTTTCTGTGGTGTGATAAGAAATCAATGTATCAACAACAATTAATTCAAACACTTCAAAGTAGATCAAGTTCAGTACACTGGTGCAATAAATACACAAGTTACCAGCATAAACAGATAGAAAGCTTGTACTTGACCAGAAAGCCAATTTATCAAAAACTGCAAAGGGAAGGAGGAAGGCAAAGGAGTGAAAGCTGTCAAGAAAGCATTTGAAGTCAGGAAATGATCGTCTGAATGCCAGGAATTTGCATTATCAAACAGCAAGTTAGTTCATGCAATAAGCAAAACAAAATAGGTAGCTTATGGTGATACTGAAGCACTTACTGAATAAAATATGCTCAGCCAAGTTGGCTATCAGCTCCCTTCTGTAAGGCTCACTGGTTATATCCCTGGAGTTAGGCAGTGAAGCCTCAGTACCTTCATCCACAGTATCATTAGGTCTGAATGCAAAACAAAAATTTGCATTATGACATCGATTTTTTTAAGATACATTAACTGAATTACAGTGCAAAAATACGTCATGTGTTTTGGTAATGGCACAAACATGTTATGCCTAACAAGCTCCACAAAATGCTGAGTATTCACCAGCTTTTCCCACTGAGCAACAATCCAAGATAAAAGACCATCTAAAGAGAAAGAGCTATGTAGAACACTTGGCTTTTCCTATGCCTATTCATATTGCCATTACATCACTGCACTCCACAGCTCTTTTTAATGAATAAGGAACAGAAGTAGATTAAGCCTAAAAGGCAGTTTTCACCTCAGCCACTCTA
The DNA here is from genome assembly GCF_019238085.1 of Lagopus leucura. Taxonomy (NCBI): domain Eukaryota; kingdom Metazoa; phylum Chordata; class Aves; order Galliformes; family Phasianidae; genus Lagopus; species Lagopus leucura. The sequence continues at coordinate 3,565,411 of NW_024962256.1, forward strand.
TATACCAGAAATGCCTTTTGTATGGACCTACAACCTTCTCAAGATAAATAAAATGTTTTCTCCACTAGGTCCACGTGGGTTTGTATGATCCAAGCAAAGGCCTCCACAAAAATGTACATTTTTATAACAAATGCAAGTCTATTCCTAGAAGAAAAGTTTTGCATTTCTGAATGAGTCATCTCCTTGAGCAAGGGATATTCATTCTCAAGACCTCATTAGGAAGGGTTATTTGGTTTGGATACAAACCAAAATCCATCTGAAATATTTGTAGCTTTTAATAACATACTCTTCCTTTTTCACTGTGTCATTTCTTCCTTCAAATTATTCCTTACAGTTTAAAATTAAACCATCAGAGGTCACAACAGTTTAAAAAAGAAAAAAAGCCTCCTGGAACTTATTTAGGAAAATAAAAAATCACAAGAACGTAACTCTTAAAACAGAACGCACAGTAATAAACATCTAAGATTTTTGTTTGTCTACACACAATTAGATCATCCTTGGGAAGTTCAAGCACCATTTGAAACATGTTGGAGAATTCTAAAAAGACAAAGGAAGGGAAAAAACTAACAAAGAAACTAAAAACAAGCCCAACATGCCCTCCCTCTCCCCAGCAACCAAAAGACTGTTTACCTCGATGGAAGTATAGCTGGTAACAAAGCTTGTTCAAGAGAAAGAGGAGCAGGCACAGGTTTTTGACTTTGGCTGTTCACATATTCCTGTTAAGAAAAGGATTATTATTTTTTGTACTTTTTTTCCACCTAACTTCTGTATTTAACTGATAACATTATTAATATGAAAAAGGCAATCATTCAAAACTGCAACTGTGATTAAAAACAGCTCACGCTAAAAGTGCAGGAATAAGGTTACAAAAGTGACAAGCTTGCATGAGTTTGCTCACTTTTATAATGAAATGGAAAACTTCCTACAGCAAGGAATCCACACTTGGTGAAAAGCAGTGTAACAAAAACAATGCATAATCACTGTCAGCATCTTGCTGGGAACAAGTCCTTTGAGACTAGCTTCTCCATGATTAAATTAATGAGAACTGCCTTCATTAGCATGAATGAGAGCGAAGTCCAATACCCATTTAGAACCAACACACAGATTATAATTATTGCTTCACACTATTTCCTTTAAACATTGGGATAGGAAACATTTCCATAGGTAAACATGACTACAGAAGCTCTAGCTGTAAGACATCATAAAATTAAAGCAGTCAGGAAGAAGACATTGTATTACAAACTTGAAATTCTTGAATTACAAATTTCTCAGTCTCTCCTTACAGTTTAGCATTTACATTACTGTGCTTTTGGAACATTGTGTTCTTCCAGTTCCTACGAAGACTGATGTGGGAAACTGCAGAGCCACTTGGCCTGCTGGTCAGGAAAAGTTCTCCCAGGAAGGCTACTTAAAAGACTTTCACAGCCAGCTCTTCCTCTTCTGTTTCTAATCCTGTACTCACAGAGCTGCACAAAGGCTCAAAATTAACCCTAAAAGCTCATTTTCTTAGAAAACCTGCAGTGATATAAGTACGTTAATTCAAAAATGATGTAGTTATGCTTCTGCAACTCTTGGTTAAGGCATACTGATCAAATTTAAGTCATGCTTACTTTATTTTTGTTGTACAAGAATGAGTACACATACAAATGAGAGCTGGCAGAGTTTATTAGGAAGGTACAGAGAGATCAGCATTTCACTAGATTAACAGGGCAGATAACCTTCTTTTCCTTATACTGATCCAGAAGCAATTGTTAGCTCTCTACCAAGAATAGCCTGGAAGTGACCCAAGCCGCCTTCCTCATAAGTGAATTAATATCTTTCTCTACTACAGTAATTATAATGCAGTGCAGACAGTCACAACAATTTCATGCTGTGGTAATTGAACCCTCTGAAGCTCTCCAACCTACTGCTTTTCTGAGAGAAGTAGGGCAGAAAGAGGAATGCCTAATTAATTTGAATAACGTTCTTGTAGGTTGTTGTTACAGCATGTTAATCTTATTAAAGTCACTCTAAAAGTAAGCTATAGCTTACTTGTAGCAGAACACAGACTACTGAAACGTATATAGATTAAGAAGTGTCATACTAGCAGATTCTGCAAAGAAATCCATAAGAATTTAAAAGTGAAGGCAGTTAGCATTGCATAAGTGTGTCACTGCTGAAAGAGCAAAAACATCAAATCTTCAAAATATCAAACTTACTTTTAAAGAAAATGGTTGTGCAAAATCTACTCTGACACAGCCATAATTCTTCCGCAGCATCCTGAAGACTCCTCTTGCTATACCCCAAAGACTTTCATTCTTCTTAGGCTTGCCCTGGAAAACGTGAGTGGTTGCTTTATTATTTTTTTTCAATTTACAATTATAAGGTGGTGTTTAAAATTAAAACAGATTCAATAGACACAAGGGTAAAACTTCTGATACGCTTTTCTGACTTCAAGGAAGTCTAGAGAACTAATGTTTTTCCATATGAAAAGTAATACAATTAAATGGTTATACCTCATGAATTGGCACCTACAAGTATGTAACCTATTCTTCAGCAATCTCCATCAGAAAGGTTTTGTGATTCACAGCTTTACACTCTTCATCACAAACAGCAAGTGCATGTCACAGAGAACTACTAGCACATAATTTAACTGTGTAACAGACTCTCCCGCCCATCAACAGAAAATCCCCAGACAAAACAGGCTATTCAATTGCCCTTACCAGCTGCTCACTGTTATAGTGACCTTCAATTATGCGATCATAGGAGATTCCCACAGGTATAATTAGGACATCAGGAGTAGCATTTGAGAAGAGAGCATCCACTACCACAGACAAAAGACCCGCTCTAGGACCTGATGTCTTTCCACTTCGAGACCGTGTGCCTTCCAAGAATATTTCTAAAAACTGTTGCTGTCTCAGCAATTCTTCTATGTGCTGAATATGAAGAGATTGAAGAAGAAAAATACATATCTTCATACAATGCTAAGCTCATGTTTGAAACACATTGTTCCTCATCAGTAATCATTTTCTCTTAAAAACCCTTGTAAGACCACAAGTGCGACTTGGCATTAATACTTAGAAGAATAAGTAATAATGAATGCCTGACACAAATCCAGACCAAACTGTTATTTAATTTGCATGAATATACAAGCAGTATAAAGCCATTTGTTCAAGAATATCTCTAACATCAGTTGATTCATTTGAATTGCATATGTCTCTTCTTCAGGTTTCTCAGAACATCTCATCCTCCAAGATGTAAATAGAGCTATTCTACTCAATTGCACAAAGCAGCATATCAACATATCATAAACAGAGACTTCCATTAAGTAAAGAAGACTGATGTAGATATGCCCCAGTACAAAAGAAATCAGGGAAACAAGGCTTAAATCTAGTATTTATCCAAAAATCTTAATTCCATTTCTTTAACAAAGGTTGCACAAGGTGTAAACCATGTCCTCAAAGGTACTGGACATTCAGTTCTCTTTTACCTCACGCATTCAAGCCTTGATGCAAAAATGTATTCTGCTTATGTAAAATGAACCCTAAACAAATTCAAAGCACTAAAAATCTTCTCCCAGCTGATGGAAGTCACTCTCCCATCAACCACCCAATTCAAGTACTATCCATGGACACATAGACAAGAAATACATACCACATACAGCAAAGCTCTGTAAAGGAAGTCCTTCTGACCATCAGGACTCTGATCCAACTTTCGACGAATGAAAAATCCTCCTAGCTTGCGGATCAGTGTGCTACAAAATCAACAACAATTACACTCATGGGTTTCAGTCCATAGGAAGCTAATACCCACTCGGTGCAAAATTCCTAGCACACAACAGAAACTGAAGTTACTATCAATGCATTAATCTTCTCGTAAATTATGGGAGCACAGAGATATTTCAAATGAAATAGGCTTCTCTACACTGACTCACTTCATTTCACTACATTAACAGACCATTTATCCACTGTAGTGAACCTGAGCATTGTAAGTCAGGGAGTTAGTGATCCAAAGAACAGCTTATGTGAGTAGGCCTTCATGCCCTTGTTGTACTGCGCATATGCCCTGGCTGCAGGATAACCTCAGCCAGTTAATTTCAATAGAGGAGCACGCAGGCAACTCCCACTCCCTACCAGCAATTACACCATCTGCGTGGACTTGTGTTTATCCAAATGCGCACCAAGAAGTTCTCATGAGAACATTCTTTCATACTGGGATAATAAGGGACCAGCACCTACTGGTGCATAACATCCAAGACACCTCCTTTCTCTCCTTGTTATGTTCCACAAAATCAAGGAGCAGTTCAGAGATCAGTATCCCCAAACTCTTGCTCCCTGGCAAAAACTGCATAAAAGACCTTCTGATTACCTTCAGCAACACAATTTAAACACAGAACAAAATGGAGTAGTTTCCCACAAAACATTATGCACTCAGTACTGTCATTGCCCAATAGCTGGTTCATTAAACTTCATAAGAAGTTTCACACATTACTCACATATTAGTCTTTCCTTAGTCACTTACCCACTTAGAGACTCCTACAATGAAATTACTATTCCTTACTCCACTTAGGTTATGGAAGACTTTCTCAAAAGGATTTTGTGATGGTCTCTCTCTGAGAATGCAATAAGAAGCACAAAGTTCAACTGAAGTGCCCAATAATCCTCAGATTCCCTTACGTGTGGTTGGAAGATACACTGCTCAACTGGTCACCTGACAATCCCCTCACTTTTGTCTTTTTCAGATAATAAGAACTTCCATGCAACTTATTAACTTTACCTGAAGATGGGGATGTTGAGATTATTCCCTGCAGCAATATAGGGTGCTTTGATGTTATGGCAGAAAAGTATGAATGTAAGGAGCAGGTAATCAATGTGAGATTTATGAACAGGCAAGAAGATAAGAGGCAAATTCATCTACGAAAGGGAGAGAAGAAAAACAAGACAACAGTTGATTAGAAATGTAGAATATTACTCCTTTTTAAAAATCCATCGTTGAGATTGCTAGCATTCTTCTGATGATAGCATCAGAAGAAATGGTATTTTTCAGTTGTCAGCATTCAGTTTACTTCTGGTTTTCATTCAGCTGTCGCACTGCCAACATTTTTGTGAATTGTATTTCTACGGACCGCAGTTTCCAGTTGCGTGCTTATGAGAAACAATGACTGATAATCTTCAAACTCATGGCACTGATACAGCAATTAGTAAGCTTAAAGGGGCCAGTGTCCAAGTGTTGCTATTTCTTTGCATAAGACATCAACAAAAAGAACCTAAAGTGGGGTTCTTAAAAACTGTAATCAAAAGATATTAAAAAAAAAAATATTGGCAACAGTTTTTTCTCTCTTCCATTTATCTAATCTGTCTTTGTAGAAACAAATCCTGCAAAGAAAGAGTCGATTCATTTGAGTGTAAACAAAACAGCAGATTTAGGTGGTACTTTTAATCAACTTCAGAAAGAATTTAAAGACCAGCAACAATTTGATAGCATGGAATGCACTTGATTTCTTAATTGTTTTCTACTCCAAATAAAGGCAAGAGTAATTCGGAAAATCCTAAACATACCCACTAATTTAGTACTGTTTGTCCAGGCATAGAAAAATAATCCTGGATGCAGGTTATGAGAGAATCAATCAGTTTTATAGTTAAAATTTGATCCTGAAGCAAAGACAAAATCTAGAGCTAATATAGTACTTAAGGTTACACAATTCTGTCACATAGACTTAGCAGAACCCTTCTGAGAACAGAAAGTGCTATAAATGTAAACAGCAACAGAAATGAAACTTCATCAAAAATCTGCCTAAATACTTTCCCATCCCCCTTACCTCTGTTGCGGCTTTGACCATTTCTATTTGACCTCTGTGAATCTGAATATTCCAGAAAAAGCTGTTAAATAACTTCAGTAACACCCACCCAGTCAACCTGAAGAAAACAACAAACATAATTCAAAGACTTTCACTCATTGCTACCTTTATTTTCACATTGCTTCCATGTGACTAAAGATAAAGCCATACAATTTCATTACTTCACATTCAAACTCACTGTGAAATCAAGTTGCTTAACAAGTCTTTGCCTATCAACTAAAGCTGTGATTAGTTACTACATTTGTGTCATAATTACAAAAGGCTGAAAAAGTTGCAGCAACCACAGAGGCTGTTCAAATTGCAGAGACTGCTTAACATATGGGGCAAGTTAAGAGGTCCTACAATTAATGGCAATAACTAAGCTGGTGGATAAACACATCAGGTGACAGCATTCTGTGGTAAAACAATATTCAATTTTACTAGTAAAAGTAGACATCACAGCAGAATATTATATGTAAGATAAGACTAAAATGCTGATAACTACAAGCAATAACATTCAATGGGTTACCCAGAAAAACGTTGTACAAAGCACTAGAACCAAGCCCAGCTTCAGGAAAAAATAAGTTTGTATTAAATTATGTAAATAGGTTTATCGCTTGAAAAAATGGAGGGCTTTTGCTGCATCTCAAAATGAAGAATATCTATCCTTTCTCTAGTTAACATCAGAAAAGGTGTTTTTATTAATAATGTCTTATTATTTATGAATAATTATTCATTATTTACGAATAACACATTATAAGCTCTGCTGGTACTACAGAGAGAGGCTCTCTCTTGTTCTTCTACCCATCGACAATACTGACGAACCATTCTCATTACCTGATCAAAGCCGGTGACACATTTGCTACCATTTCTTGGAGAATTTTCCTAGCTTTTTTTTTCACTTTGTTGATAGCTTTAGGATCCACCTGAGCAAAGCTACCTGGAACACTTGGCTCAGAAGCTTCATCTACAATGGCCTTCTGTACCCTAACATTAAAGAAGTAAAATATATGAGACAGCTGTGCAACAGAAGAGTTCAAGACAGACAACAACTACTGGAAATGAGCTACTTCAGCAATAATTTGCAATCATAAAAGAAGAACCACACCGAAGACTTATGTACTCCAAATTCTCTACTAATTACCTCTAATTCAATACCACTACGCTCCAATCGGAAAGGTGGAAGACAGATATACGTGATGAAATTTGATCATAAAAAATAGTATGTCCACACTTCATAGGTACCCATACCAACTGATCACTGAGTTTTAGAAATGGTTAATAAAGTTAAAAGTGCAAAAGAACACCTGAAATCTCCTCTTTGTTGGTACTTTGCTTTTACTGGCAGTTTCACTGACCTCATCACAGATTTATGTAGTTGCAGTTTTCTACTACAATATCTTCCTCTTCAAATTCTCAGTTTCATGTAAAAAAATATTACACGGTCTGCTTTCCCCATTTAGAACACATACACGAGCAATTACATGGGCTAGAACACAACCCATTTAGAACACATACACGAGCAATTACATGGGCTAGAACACAATAACTGTGGCACAAGGTAGTCTGCTTTCTTTTTCAAAGCCAACATTATCATCTTCAGATGGGTCTTAAACATTAAAAATTCAGGAGTTCAGAATGTTAATGCAGATGGTGTGTAGCCTCCAATAAAACTAGACATGAGGAGCAGGCATGAGGCTCAGTTTCCCTGTGTCCACAGAAAATGGATACCTTAATAGCTGATCAAAGGCTCAACACAGCATTTGAAATGCAGTATGAGACAGAAAACAAGCTCCACAAAGTAAAGAGCAGGTTATTTCATCACTATAGTCTTTTTCCAGTTTTGCCTCACACTGCCATCATAAACTACGGGACTCTGAAATGCTACTTTCCCACTCTTTCTGAAGGATTGGTAATTTTTGATAGCAGCAGTATAGCTGCAAGTAATAGTGATTTACTTGAATTAAATAAACAAAAGTCTGAAGCATTTCCACATAGCAGTTTATTTTTCTGTGTACTGAGTGCTGTCTGCCCACAATGCATTGTTTATTTTGAGATTAGGAATTATAAATCTCCTCTCCTATTATTCAAACAGAAATTGCAAGCTACAGTTCTGAAGTGCTGCGCTGAAGAGATTCTATCTTCTGATATTTGAAATAGACTAGTTTTCAAAGCCTGCAGTTTCCACATTATCATATGATTTAAGTCATACAAAAAGCAGTTTATTTTGCATCAACTTACCTACTGCTATTCAGCACATTTTCTGTCAGGTTCTTGGCAAACATTCCCTTGTGAGCATCCCTCTCTAGCACAAAAAGAACATAACAAAGCCGTCTTGCAAGCCATCCTCTGTACCTACAAAACATGAAGCATGTTTGAGTGTCACCCTCATAAAAATGGAACTTTAAAATGCCTTAAAAAGTATCATTTAAGAAGCAAAAGCAGTAAAGTTCTTTGAAGATCTACTTAAAAACTTCTGTACTTTAGATCTTGGCCAGCTGAGCATTTAGTATTGTGCAATACTCTTTCATTACCTTGCACATGTGGAAATATTCGAAGCTTACTTGCACTTCACTGCTGAAAGATCTCCACGAACACAGAACATAAAATAGTGAGAAGCTGTTAATTCGAGAAAGAAAGAAGCAGGTTGCTGAGGTCAGGTACAAAGTCTGGGGCCCAATTGACAAAGCCTGGGCTTTTCTATTATCTGTCTGTACCAAGTGACATAGAAAGCACCACTGAGGAGACATCAGAATGGCGACATGGGAAGAGATGCAGGGCACTGCATAAAGCATAAGAAACTACTGAAGCATTCAAAGCCTATCTTTTTTTTCCACTTGTCTTTACAAAAACTGTTCTTAGGGCTGGCAGTGCAATGTAATGTGCTGCTCCATGGTGGTCCCAGTCACAGACGGAAATGCCGCAGGTAGCTACTGCACTGCTATGGCACCTGCCTGCAGTCACCCCAGCTGCTAATGCTGGCAGTTAAACCTCCCTACCACCTCTCAGTGTGTTTATACGTATTGCAAACAGCTATAAAAGATTAGAAGAAACCTGTACATTGCAAAACACCCAGCAGTCTGAGCATGCATGACAATCCTACTGTAATTAGGATGAGTGCATGTGCACGAGCAATCGACACTGCCTCATAACAGTTATACAAATATTCAGACTGCCTCAAAGGACCAAGAATTTTGCTAACCATGTTGTCAGGGAAGTAGATTGCTGACACTGTTCTAATTGCTCTTCCATTTTCCCATCTGAGTTTGACAGCTTTATCGATTTTTCTAAAAAGCGAAGTGAAAGAGATATACTTCTTTCTGACAAAAGTTTTGGTAATTAAGAACAAATTGCAACAGCATGCAACTATCAGAGGGATTTGTCAAGACATGAAGGCTCCTATACTCATTTTAAAGCTTAGACACAATGTAAAATAATTAGAAAACCAGTTTTCTAATCATAATCTGTAATGACAAGAGAAACAACTCACAGCAAATCCCGTCAATATATATTATTTTGAACAGAACCTGTTTCCAAATTACAGAATACATTCCCATGTCAGAAAAAGGATGTTGGTGATGTTTCAGTAAGCTGCCTAAGACCAAGAAACTGTTACTGTCTAACCCCAGTGGACCTCACAACTTCATTAAAATAATCAATTTTCAGACTAATGACATTCTGAGCTAGAGGCATTATATTTCAGAATAATACATTAATTTATACTTTCTTGCTCTTACGTTTCTAACTTAAAAAATTCTCAAAATCACTCCAGGATGAGACTTCAGAAACTAATTTAAAAAACGTTAAACCTTATTTGAGTTACTTTTCTGTGTTCTAAACTAGAAACAACTCTTAAAAAAATAATTCAGAATCGAAGAAAGAACAGTCTCAAACATTAGCTTCCTGCCTCTCGAGCACAGCACAATACTGCCTTTCTTCCACTCAGACACTTGGGCTCATTTCTTTCAGGCCGCTGGCCTCTCTTTGTTTGCTCTGACTCTACAACAAACACTGCAGAATCTGCTTATGCTAATGATTACTGTAAAAACTGCAGCAAGCATTATTAACTTTCCAAAGAACAACATTAAAATTTTTGTGTAGTTCCAGCAACTTCATCCCAGAACAGAAGACGTATTTTACATAGTAGAAACATACAAAACCTTGCTTACACCATCCTTCAGAAGCTACACACTACCACAGCCTAGCAAAACATTTTCAGATTTAACTACCATTAGTTATAATAGTCCAAGTCTAAATTGTGAGCCAGACTTGCTCATTATATTAAAATGCTGCCTGAAGTCATTCTTCAGTGTGGGAACCAAAAAAAAGCTCCTCCCAGCATTATGCTACAGATGCTGCGCTGAGGGATAAAAAGGTTTGTACATCCCTTGTGTTTTGTGAAATAGGTATGACCTTTACACTCTTTGCCTATTACCCCAAAGGACTTTGTTCAAATGCACACAGCCAGATTTTACAAGTATAGACCTTTCCTGAAGCCAACGACAGGTCCTGTATTTCAGGACAATGTATATTCACTCAGTCTGGACTAACCCCCAAGACTTCCTTGCCATAAGATCAGAACACATTGAATTGTGAGCACACAAAAGTAAAAGAAAGACTTGTTACATTACCTGGTGTGTGTTTCATTGATATATATGACATTACGTAGACCCAAAGAAGGAATACTAGCATTGAAGAAGTTATCCTGAAAAAACAAGGAAAAGAAGATTGCATAACTATTTCCCTTTGTAAAAATAGTTGTGTTTTCACATTCCTAATAATAATACTGCAATGTTTTTCACCTCTATTACAAACAAAAGTCAAAGCAGAGAAGTGCTGAACTTGCTTGCAAAATATACACAAACTGTTTTGAAATGGAAATAAAAATCCATACAGCCACCATTCCCAGTTCCAGTACTTTCAGTGTAGTTCCTAGGTTTTACTGCATACAGAAAAAAAGAAATGTGTTTTGGTTGCTTTCTTCAAGCCATAATTTTTTTTTTTTTACTAGTTTCTGATGTAATACAAATCAAGGCTTGTTGTAATACAGAACTCTTGTTTGAGCCAGCAATTCATTAAGTCCCATCAGCAGAGCCATGAGCCTTTTGACAGGCACCCTGTGACATCCAGCTGGACAGCATATCAGGCATCACATAACAGCTGCCCAAGGGTGAGGATATCCATGCTTACACGGCAAATCACCTTCACACTCCTGCTCTGCCTGAACAACAAACTTAATCCACATAAGGACTCCACAGGCCAGACTATCAGCTGTGCTAGGATGAGTTTGGGAACAGTCCCACTTTGGATAAACAAATATTCCCTGGCAGGCAGACCTGAGCTTTCACCTTCTAAGTAAGAATCTTGTCCAAAAGATTAGTTTCTTTCTGTCCAAATGATGTTTAATTATAAAACTGGTACACTGCCAAGCGGAAATAGATAAAACCACTGCAAATGTGCATTTCAAGAAAGGCAAAAACAGGACAACAAAGGAGAAAGACGGTCACCAGTAACAGAATAGCAACGGATCAGCCCCACTACCAATTTTGCAGCAGAAGTCAGGTAAGTCTTTTTTGTTTGTATTTTGTTCAGAAAACACCATTTGCCACAAACTGAAATGTACGAGTGTTCTATGCCACCTGCAAATCAGCTGCACAATACGATGGGAGCAAACGCTCTTTGGCTCCATCTTAAAACACTCCTGCATATGGCAAATAATCTATAAATCATAACTTCAGGCACTTAAAAGGAAACTTTAAATTGATATCACTTTCTTATAACACACACTTGTAATGTTGAGAGGATGAAACATTCAGGCAAAAAAGGAGCAATGACTTGTTCTTAGTCCCCCCAAAAATAATCAATAAATCCAGAGGAGTAACAGAGTATGCGAGTCCACTCCAGTGCTCTGCCCATTAGGTTCCAAACTCACTCTGTGAAATTCATCCTCCAGGTGCAATGTCACACTTAACTTTTCCTCACTTAGCTCTGCCCTGATCCCACGTCAGGCAGAAGATGTTCTGTGACACAAAGCAAGCTCACACCATCCCTCCCTGCAGCACCAGGGAAAAGCTCAGCTGCTACACCACCTCCTATCCTTCCCAACTGAACCCCATTCCACACCTCTTAACTTTGACTGCTTGTGGCACTGATCAATATCACTCTTCAGTGAGACAGTTTCATTTAGGTAAGGCAGAAAACTAAGGACAGCCAGAACAAATAAATAAATAAAGCAGCTTTCTACCAGGTTAGTAAAATTAATCAGCCACAAAACAGCAGGAAGAATGCACAAGGGAAAAGTTAGCCCTGCCATTTAAAGGACCAGCAAGGTGTTAGTCAGGACCACTAAGCAATTCCCTTTCTGAAGGGAACTGACTAAATATAGTGAGAGTAAATGAAATGTGGAGTCTAATGAGAGTTTGCTGCTGTCTGCATCAAGAATGGTAGCTTCTTCTTTTGGCAGAGGGCAACAAAGGACTCAATCAGATCATGCCCCTTTCCTAAGTGAGATCTCAGGACAGGTAATTTCTTATTAAGTAGACAAAATACAGAACAAGATTTCTCTTCTTAAAGTGGAATTCCCAAGTCAAGAGGAACAGCCTAATTACTAAATATATAAAGGCCTAAGCTAAGGATTACTACCATTTTTTACAAGCCAAAACACTTAAGTGTCTGTTCAAAGCAGCCCCAAGTCTAATTGCTTGTCTTGCTGACCATCTCACCCACACCCTTCACAGCAAATTTGGACTTCTATCTCACATTTGTTTATCACTGAAGCAGTTTTCTATTTGGCACAGCAATACAGCGAAATAAGAATTTTTCCTTGGTCAAGGGAAAAGGCAAATTTTCATTTCAGCCCAGCCAATTACGAAGCTCAGTGCTGGTGCAGGAGAGTGCAATTTAAAGCCTGCAGTGTACACGTAGTCAAATTAGGTGATGAACTGGTCGCAAACTACATCAGGCCCCTTATCATTTTACATCTTCTACTTAACAAAGCCTCCCCAGCATTATTCAGTGAAGTTCACACTTTAAATCAGCTGCTGCAATGCCCCTACTGCCACCAACGTCAGGCTGCTCCCAGCAGACAAATATTCCCACTATTCTAATCAGCTTGTGTTGCAAGGATGGGCAGGCAAGACAAAAAGTACTTGGGTGCAGAAAACCAAGCTGTTTTCTCAAGCACAGGATCGATTTCTTCAGTTTTGAAGAGCAGTATACTGCTTATTTTCAAAATGGTATCTAGTGTCTCAATAGAAAATTAAATGTACTAAAATTAAACCTTAGCGCTTTCATAGGCACCAAATGTCAATTACTAATCCAGACACATTTTTTCCATACAATTTCATAGCGCTAATTCTGAAGAGCTGCAGAGTTTGGGGCAAGAAGTAACTACTTAAAAGAAGAGACAAAGCATCACAACAGATCTGTGACAACCATTAATCCCACAACAAAGAAAAAATAACCACAAGCAAAGTAGAAAAACCATATTCCTTTACAACCCAAGAACATTTTGACCTTAATTCTGAAGGTAAGAAACAACATTACACTTTAACTATGCATTATTGTCAAACATAATCCAGCTCATAATCTTCTTACCCGGCTCTGGGGAGTGCATACGTAGCAACAACGTCCCACAAATGGCCTTTTTCTGCTCAGAGTCTCCTTCCATTTTAAAGTGGCAGATCGGAAGAGAGTAGGCCTAGAGTTACACTCTCCCTACAGAACAAAAAGAGACTATGTAAATATCCAGCAATGTATAAACAAACACTGGGTATTTGAAAACATTTCATTAGAGGAGCTGCCAGACGCATGCACACAAAACTTCTCCAAAAATTTATCTGTAACTAATACTTATTCTTCCTAAGATTTTTCCTAAAAAGTATATCCTATCATCTTCAAATGATGTAATTTTTAAAAATAAAAGCAAAACCACTGTGTTGTGCTTAGATATCTTAAGCACTGCAGCATTTGTTTATTTAAGCGTTTTGTGTGTCAGCAATAATTCTTGTAAGAAACAGCAAGAAAACTGACAGCTGAGAAAAGGGGGAGAAGTTAACAGTAAATTATACACTTAATAACGTAAAGGTGCTTGTAATACGAGCAATCTATTTCAAGCTTTTAGTGGACAACACCCCATAGAATTGCAATTTGAATACGCACCAAACACAAACCCTGCTGACTCTGTAAGCTCTTCTCCAGCAGTTTCATTGAAAGCAACGTGGAAAAGGTACCACTGTGCCATTGTTAGGAGTAGATTACAGAACCGTAAATTCAAAAGAAGTTACATTTACAGAACACATTCTGTTTGTTAGGACATAATGAAAATATACTTCACTAGAAGTTTGACAAAGCCTGCTCCCATTAAAACTACTGAATGATTGCCTGCACGAGCATCAGGATCGCTGGACTCAGATTTTCTAAATAAAATATTGTTTTTAACAAAAAGGGAAGCCACAGAAAAAAAACAAAATAGTACATTCTAGTGGAAGGCAAGTATGGTAGAACCAGTACCATAATCCAGCATGTGGGTCAGAAAGACAAATACAGATCATCATCTATCCAGCTAGAAAGCCAACACACTGAGAGACAACCAGAAAGTCAAAAGTAACACTGAAGATGACTGAGAACAAAAACAGGCATATGTCACATTTGGAAAGCAGTATGAATATGAAATTATTCCAAGGTTAACTCTTCTATCTGAAATTAATAAGCACCAAAATCATAAAGTTCCAATCAGTCCCTCCTTCTCTATCACCCTCAGTAATGCTAATTCCCTGTCTCCATCACTGTAACAAAAATGTCTTCCTTCTGACGCTTCCAAGCCTGTCCAAACTTTCTTGCCACCTTCTGACAACACCTCCATCCTACTGTTCTTGCTTGTTTGAGTTCATCCCTCTCTCACATACCTCTCAGTTACTGCCACTTATCATAGAATGGCCGGGTTGGAAGGGACTCCCCCAAGGATCATCAAGTTCCATCCCCCTCTGCTGCACGCAGGGACACCAATCTCCAGATCAGGCATTAGACCAGGCTGCCCAGGGCCCCATCCAACCTGGGTTTGAACACCTCCTGTGATGGGGCATCCACAGCTCTCTGGGCAGCCTGTTCCAGCACCTCACCACTCTCTCTGTAAAGAAATTACCCCTGACATCCAACCTTCCCCCCTTGATCTTGAAGCACTTGCTGTTCCACATCTAGCTAGATACAAAATCCAGCCAATGAGACATTTGCCCTTTCCCTCAACTCTGATCATATCTTCAACCCTTCTTCCTTACCAAGTTCAAACTCCTCCTCTCCAGAACACAGCCAATTCCTCCTGACTTATGTTTCTACACTAATGAGCAGCACGCTCATCCCCATGTGGCTTTTTGCTTCAGCTGGCCCTCTCTGCTCACTCCCT